>NC_134837.1:182961190-183077546 GCF_004210375.1 Tachypleus tridentatus | reverse complement strand
GGTAACGCCACACCTAACACCACACCAAGAGTGCTTCAACAAGTCAACGTTTCAGACTGTAATATGTTCAGCTGAGGACTTATAATGCAAAGTTCTGATCGGTAGCATCTTCACAGGTTTAAAATAATTCCAAACTTTAAGCAAACTTTCTTTAGCCGTGCTCAAACATTTTATATATATATATATATACATTTACCTTAAGCAACAGGGCTAAGGCCTTTGTGTTTTTTAAAAAGTGCTATCATTTTCCTTATCTTCAGGAGCTCAACCAAATGTAATTCTAAGACTTTCTGTCGTTTGTGCCCAGAATGTGTTGTAATTTCACTATTCCTTTACTGTATTTTGTAACTAACTTCTATTTGAGAAATAGTGTTAAAGTCTGCTGTTCTGTGAAGTGAGATTTTCTTAGATTTCCGCTAGATTTTCACCAACAAAAAAAAAACAAACAAACAAAACACTACTTCCATTTCACTTGTCCACGTTTTAATTCTTTTTTTTATTTCTTTTGTAGAACCAAAACATTTATCATTTTGTGTTTTCTTTATGAAAAACAAAGTAACTGATAGTTCTTGACCTGTAGGCCCGGGTCTGGCCGTATGATTAACGAGTATGGAATGTAAATGCAATGGTTCACGGCTCGTGTCCCGCCATTGCTGAAAAATCGCTTTTCGTACTTTGGGGCCGTTGATACGTAATAAGAATGCAGACTGATCCTATAAGAGTAGCCCAAGAGTTGGCGGTGGGTGCTGCTGATTAGCTGCCTTCACTCCAGTTCTAAATTAAGGCCGACTATGCGGAGATAGATTTTGGTATAGCTAATTAGGAAGAGAGTTTGCCAGTTTTCTTGTACACATTGCCATTTAAAACTTGCCGTTTCTACGAAGACTTAACTATGTTCTTAGCCTAAAATGTAATAAACTGTGTAAATTCTTTAAACTTAGCCGATAGTGCGAGTGAGTGTGTGTTTTCATATAGCAAAGCCACATCGGGCTATTTGCTCAGTCCACCGATTGTGCGAACGAAAAGATTTAATCTCTTATTTCTGTAAGGCCTAATATTTCTTTTTGTACTCAGACATTAATTCAAGTAGATTTTCCTTCAGTATTACATATATATACCTACCTCTCTTCTTCTTTTCTCGTTTAATGTGATACCTCATTAACGAAGAAGAAAACGTATGATAAATCACCGTGATAAACTGATATACGTTTGGTTATCTTCAAACAACCTGTTTATTATGCGCGTGACGAACTAGAATTTCTAACTTGATAAAATGACTTCAGTACAACAAGAAAATAAAAATAAAAAATGTTTACATTTTGTTTATTATTTAAATACGTTATTCACCATTTTTATACTGACATTTGACCTCACTCAGTGTTGTATTTAACTTCTTGAGTTGCCACGTGAACAAAAGAAAACGTGGGTTTTAACATATTTCTGTGGTGCTTCAAAGTCGTATTAGATGTTCATGATCGTATCCTTTGGTTATGTTCCAATATAATATCTAAGGTAACTTGTTGGTGTTAGCAAAAGTTTATTTAACAGAGTGAAAAATAATTTAATTTTATCTGGCATGAAAGGTTGTGTAGTTAAAGCTAAGTAGGTGCGGAAGTATGTAACAGGTTATAAGGATATACTTGTTGTCTGTAATCAGGTTATATGGATATACTTATTTGTTGCCTCTAATCACGTTATAAGGATATGCTTGTTTGCTGTCTGTAATTAGGTTATAAGGACATACTTGTTTGTTGTCTGTAACCAGGGTATAAGGATACACTTGTTGTCTGTACTCAGGTTATAAGGATATACTTGTTTGATGTCTGTAATTAGGATATAAGGATATACTTGTTTGTTGTCTCTACTCAGGGTATAAGAATATACGTATTTGTTGTATGTACTCAGGGTATAAGGATATACGTATATGTTTTCTGTAATCAGGTTATATGGATATATTTGTTTTATGTACTCAGGTTATATGGATATATTTGTTGTATGTACTCAGGTTATATGGATATATTTGTTGTAAGTACTCAGGTTATATGGATATATTTGTTGTATGTACTCAGGTTATATGGATATACTTATTTGTTGTATGTACTCAGGTAATATGTATAGACTTATTGTCTGTAATATAAAATCTAATTTTTGGCTCTTGTCTATGTTTTAGTGTTACTGATTATATCTACATATTAATAGAGTGGGAAGTCATGGGTATGTGGTATATATATATATATATTAGTATATATGACGTAATATATTTGACATAGTTCAGCATATGATGTTACAACGTATGCAACTATATGTTAACCGAGGTTTTTTCATACCGGTTTCTGTAATGTAGTACTATAAGCAGATGGCCATATTTTTTTTACTCAGAGTGAATTATACAATAAATATCCGGAACACTTCTTCTAAAGGTAACTAGATTGTAATTGTATTCACTTTTGTTTGTTTGTTTTAAATTTCGAGCATAGCTATACGAGGGTATCTGATGTTGATATTGATATAAGACCTAACCTAATTTTTTGCAATTCAGTTTTCGGAATAGTAATTAATAGCAAGAACACCTTTTAAATGAGACATCTAGGTTGCATTGTTTATCAAACTACACGTAACGAAAGAAATCTATGCTTGAAGTAGAACCATCTTGGCAATTAAAATTCATCATTTGTCGTTAGGCTGTATTAACAGTATGATGAATATACACTGCCTTGAAATAAAATAAAACCTCCTCCAATTACAATGTTGTATTAAATACACAAATTAAACAAGTTTTCACGTATCACATAACCTTCCACTACATAAAATATTTTGTTTTAAACATCCACTGCTACACGATAAAATTATCAATAGTGAGTTGTCCGTATTTCATCAGACAGCATTTCAACATAACATATTCTTCAAACTTGTAAAATGATATAACATTATCCCAGGTTGAGCTCTTCGCGCCTGAATTACAACGTAATATCCAACGTTAAACCTGCAGGCCTCAGTTAGAAGGTAATAACATTCCATGTCCAACTATTCAAAATTTTCCTTGAATATAACAGTATATAATGTTAAACTGTTCAAGCTATATTAATAACATAACAATAAGCTCTTTAATAAACGTCTAAAACGTGGTAACAGTATATCACGTTAAGTTGTTTGATATAACAATACGCCAATGTAAACTCTTTAAAACATACTAAAAGATAACTGAACTGGGTGCGTCATTATCAGAAATTGCTAACATACCATATTACGTCTTTCAAACATATATATATATAACTATGTCAACATAATATTGTACCACATTACATCTTTTCAGATTTTGAGAGAATCAGCTCAAGTACAGAGTCAGATTTTTTAAAAACTGATATTATCGCAAGCTACGAATGCCGTACTTATCTAGTTAGTCTGTTAGAAACACGTTGATTGAGGTGTGTTCTTTCTACTTTTAATACTCAACCAACTTTAATCAGCGCCATCTTTCCTCCTTTTTGTTTACTATCTTTAGTTATGTGCTTTCATCCTTGAGCGAAAATTTATAGCTGGTGGAAAGGTAACTAATATGATAACAGTTGGAAAACCGATTTTACTGATACACACACACACACATATACACACATACGACTCTTAATAATTCTTCCATGTTTTTATTTCTTCCTCTTTTCAGCAGTGACTTAAGAACTGACAAATCACTATAGGATGTCATTGCACTCGTGATGTTGTCTGACGGTCACGTCAGGTTAACCTAAGACCAGCAAACTTCCCAGGTGAAACTTGATCTGATAGACTCTTAGGGTTGCAGATCATGTACCAAAACAATTAACATCTTATCTCACTTTGCATATAGAGTATCTGTTTAAAAGTTAATCACGTGACGTTGAACTTTTGAAGGTACCATCAAGTAAACTTATTAGCTATTTAACAAGTCCCCCTTGATGGATAAGAATATCACTTGAGATCCCCTTCCCCTGCCTTTTAAAAATAGACCCTATCTGTAATGCATTCTGAAATATTTTAAAATAGATCCTATCTGTAATGCATTCTGAAATCTTTTAAAAGCAGATCATGTTCTGTCTTTATATACGTATTTTTCGTGACACGACTTACGCGGTCCTGGAAGACTTCTCCCTGTACACCAATGTTATTATTTTGATATATATTTATGGTAGACGTTTAGTTTAAAGAATGATTTAGTAGAATGTAAACTCTTTTCAACAAGAGTGCTCGGGAATATTTACGTTTCACTTTGGATTTGTTTGTTATCTATTATGGAGCTAACAGTTGTTGTGGGAAATATGCTATACTTATTTTGATACAATTTGGTAGAGGAACTTAGATGGATCTCCTCCGAAGGATCGAATTTGAAGGATAAGTAATGAAAAAACTTTTGAAATTGGAAGCCATTTGGATTTTTTACCTTAATGTTGCAAGTGAGAGTTGGACTGAGTGCATTTGGATTTTTTTCCTTAATGTTGCAAGTGAGAGTTGGACTGAGTGCATTTGGGTTTTTCCTTAATGCTGAGAGTTGGACTGAGTGCATTTGGATTTTTACCTTAATGTTGCAGAGTGAGAGTTGGACTGCGTGAGGATTAAGTAACGTGAAGCCGACGCCAATCGAAAGTGACGTTTATATATATGTAAAAACGGCTGGTTTAGGTTGAGAAAATTTTTATGTAGAGGAGCGAACAACGTTTCGACCTTTTTCGGTCATCGTCAGGTTCTCAACCCAAACAGCCGTTTTGACATATATATTTTTCTCTACACGTGGGTTTTTACGTCATTACAGAAAGTGAAGTTTAATGTCGGATCCAACGCATGCATCTTTGCATAGGGCGAACGGTACGTGTGTTACGGTTTGAAATAGTGAACAAGGATGACCCATGCCTCTATTTAGAGGGCGCTTTTTAAGCACAGTTTTTACCGTGTACCTTTACCAGCATATACATATATCATAGCACATATTAAGTAGGTTACTTATTGGGTTAGGTGTTGTCACACGGCAACCAGAATGTTATTGGTTTACCAACGTAAAGTCAATAAGCTCTGACATTTCTTTGTGTTTTACAATAGAAATTGAATGTCAGCGAACGTGTGTAAAACATTCGTATTTGTTTCAATTTGTATTCAAAGCGCTTTTGTTAGCGTTTCGTATGCTGTTTGCAATTGACGACTCCACAGATATATTAACAAACTGTTTTTATTTTGATTCATACACAATTATTATAAGTTTATTTCTGTTTTTGAGGTTCTTATACTAAGGTTATGATATAAATATCCATATACAGAGCTGATTTTTTGCGTGTCTTCTTCCCCGTGACTCAGCTGTAAGTCTTCAGGCTAAAATGTTTGATGGGGAAGCAGATAGCCCATCGTGAAGCTCTGTTCTTAACAATAACCAAACCAGTTTAAGTGTCTTGAGATTAAAAGTTCCATACCATTCGTACTTCAAAGTTTATTTAATAAACTGTGTATTGATCTATAACATTTAATATTTAAAATTATAATGTTATTCAGGTTTGAAAACGATATATATAAATTTATTATGATGCATCATTTGAATATTTTCTTCTATCTGTCCGAACGAATGCTTACAACATTCCTAATTCATGCCTGTCTTTCGAATGTTTTTGTATCATTTTTCATTTCTTTTCTTCACTCTTATGAAGATGGTTTGACGTCATTATCTCGTGAGAAAATATCGCGAGACAGCGAGAGTTCACAAGAGATGGTTAACTGCTTTCTCTTTAATATATGTAAGTTCTGTTTTTTATGATTCATTTTACACATTACAAGTTGTTGTTAGACAGGAACCAGCTACAGTGTTTAGTTACTTCTCATTATTTAAATATAAGCTATGAAGTTAGCTTACTCTGGATCACCGGTTATTGGGAATCTATTGTCGTTAGAGAAACCCGATAAAGCCCCCTGTAGAAAGTGACTGGAATTTATCATTTTTTAAATGTCATTTAATAGCCCTTTTTTTTACCTTAGAAGTGTTTGTACATCATGAATATATCTGTCGTCTTGTTTGTAACTGGATGTAGTTTCTTATGGATGTATAGTGTGCAGTAGAACGTCCGGAACGTCCCTCAGATAAAATATTCACATACCAAAGTTCGTGTTGAGATGGTTAGGGCGCTCGACTCGTAATCTGAGGGTCGCGGATTCGAATCTTCGTTACACGAAACAAGTTCTCCCTTTCAGCCGTGGGGTCATTATAATGTTACGGTCAATCCCACTATTTTGTAGTAAGAGAGTTGTCCTAGAGTTGACGGTGGGTGGTGATGACTAGCTGCCTTTCCTCTAGTCTTGCACTGCTAAATTATGAACGGCTAGTGTAGAAAGTTCTTGTGTAGTTTTGCGCGAAATTCAAAACAAACATTCCAAAGTTATTGATGCGGATTGGCTAAATCATTTAAAACGCATTTCCCTTTGAACATGAAGAGGTAAGGTGATTGGGTTAAATCTGATACCGTCATCCGCTGTGAATTCTTGTTTTTGTATTTTTTGAATTTCCCGCAAAGCTACTCAAGGGTTATCTGCGCTAGCCGTCCATAATTTAGCGGTGTAAGACTAGAGGGAAGGCAGCTAGTCATCACCACCCACCGCCTACTCTTGGGCGCCACTCTTTTACCAACGAAAAGTGGGATTGACCGTACATTATAACACCCAATGTTCACAATTATTGTATTTTCATGTCCCTCCCGTAGGGTTTGTTTGTGTGTTTCGTTTACAGCAAAACAACTAAGGTTACCTGTCGCCGTTCCTGAATTGGAACTACCGTCCTTAGGAAAGACAAACTATAGAGAGCACCCACCGTAGACTCACGGACTACTCTGGCTGAAGGACACATTAGAAAATCACCGCAGGGTTTCAGTTCAGCCAATCGCTGATTACGAGTCTAACTCTATAACCACTAGTCTATACTACACACACTCCCACCCCTCACTAGCGAGGAAGACAAATCTTGTTTCTTATTATTTCCAACAACTACAAATGTGCGTCACGTCTTTATTTCTGGGCCGATTGTCTTGAAACTTGGAGGGCACATACCTTATTTCAATATGCCGAACATTTTAAAATTAAGCTTCATTTCCCATTTCAGAGTTTAAAGGTCAAACATTTCCGTCAATCCAAATGACATTTGGCACAATAACATCGTGTGACAATTTTACAGTAAAAATAATAGCAAGAAACATATCTCGGATTTATTTTAATTTTACGGTGATTAAGGGTTAACTATTTTGTAGATTTAGAGTTTTCGTCTGTTCATCCCCCAATATTTTGCCAAATATAAATATTAAAAATGTCTTACATACAAGTCATCAAAATACAGTTATCGTGTCCAAGAATTAACTGTAAAGTTTCTCTCATTGTGAATACGTCCGTTTCACAGAAACCGTCTTTATATGTGCTATATTTTGTACAGTGTAACACAACTGTTACAAAGAAGTCTCGAATCAGAAAGATAAGGAGGAGGGAGACGTTTTTCGTCATGACGAGAAACTTACTTAAAGTAAAAATGTACCTCAAAACGGCTGATATGGATAGTAGAATCCATAACATTCGTGTGGAGATACATATTGACGTTTCGTTGTTTTGTTTTGGCTTATTCGTTGGTACAGATAGCCTAGTTGCTTTGCGTAATAAAACGCCAAACCAACCAAACAAACAGTCGTTTTAACGGAGAATCACAGATCTTATAGTTAAATTCTTTAGTATTTTATACATCTCTGAGTGTACATTAGGGCTAGTTGCGATGGTACTAACTAAATCTTTTAACCAAAAATGTAGTTTAAATAGACACAAAGTGTGATTAATAACAAAACTTTGAGACGCATAGACTCTATATGTCGGTGTTATAAGTCTTGTGTTAACTACGTATAAGTGTGGAACTGGCCACCCAAACTGCTGTTCCACAAACGATTTTAGGAGGGTTTGTTTTTTTTAATTTCGTGCAAAGCTACACAAGAACTACTTGCGCTAGCAGTCCCTAATTTAGCAGTGTAAGACTAGAAGGAACGCAGCTAGTCATCACCACCCACCGCCAACTCTCAGTATACTCTTTTAAAAACGAATAGTGGGATTAACCGTCACTTTATAACGCCCACACGGCTGAAAGGGGAGCATGTGTGGTGTGATGGGGAATCGAACCTGCGAACCCCGGATTACGAGTCGAGTGCCTTAACCACCTGGCCATGCCGGGCCCTTTCAGGACGGATTTGACCTGAAAAGAGACAAATAGTTTAGTGTGACACCAGTTCACAGGTGCTAAATAATTTAAGTTTATGATGTTATATCGCCCGTCACAAGTGATCGTTTTCCTAACTTGAGTAGAAGTGTGAGGGTTATTTTACGCGTTTTTTTCCCACGAGTTTTTATTTTGTTAAAGGAACTAGTAATTTATCTTCAATGTAGTGAGTTCTAAACCACATCGTAACTAGCGTTATCGGTCGTGCGCTGGTAGCATGATTCTTGCCGACGCTTATTTAAAGGAATTTCACTCTTCTTCTGTGTGAGAAGCTGGCCTGTTTTCATAATTGTCGACGCTACGAAGATACCTTGTTATTCATGTCTTCGTGTTTAAAATAAAAGCTGTAAAGCTAGCCATGCGTGGAATTTTATCGACGTAACATAAATCGCTGAAGAACGATGAAAAACAGCGAATGAGTAGTTAAGAATTCAAAATATGGTTATATCTTTGCACCGATTTAGGAGCATGTCTTTTAATTCTAAACTCGAGGTTTTGAAACTAAAACCTTCAAAAGGTAGTAATAAATTTTCGCGTCAGATCTGGTAGTAATAATATTTCATTTATGATTAGTGTAACGTCACGTCTTAAGTCTATGTGAAGAAAAAATTAACTGATTTTGATGTAAGGTTTAATGTGGCTGCTAGTAGACATTATTCTTAAAGACAAAATACAAAAATAAATTACTCATTGTTATGTTTTTATCGAATTAAACGTATCTTTAGAAATTAAGGAATTCCGCCAACTCTGTGGATACTCTTTTACCAACGAATAGTGGGATTGACCGTCACATTCTAATGCCCCCAAAGCTGAAAGGGTGAGCATGTTTGGTGTGACGGGGATTCGAACACGGGACTCTCAGATTTCGAGTCGAGCGCTCTAACCACCTGGCTATGTCGGGTCTTAAACAAGATGGAGTACCCCTCCTTCTCTGGACTGAAGTTATATAATTAGTGAAAGGTTATTTTAGGATATGAAAAGTTGGTTCCCTTATATGTAATTGTAAAGAAACGCAAAAAAGCCGATAAAAACCGCAGAACATAAAATGTGAAACTGCAACTTTACATGTATCTTCATATGGACCCAACAAATATTAATGCAAAATTTAGTGAAGATCCATTTAGAGGAGATGTAGTAGCGGTTAAAATACAACAACCTAAAAAAACCACAAAACGCGGAACTGAAAACTTGTATGTATATCCCCATAAACCTAATGAACCTCCATACCGATTTTGGTGACGATCCATCAACAGAGGGCGAAGTGGTGGTAAAAAACAGGAACATTATTCTGATTTTCAAACAATACTGACACCAGAGCTCCGCCACTTGTTACTGAGTCAGCAGATAAACCAGTGACAAAAGCTGTGATGAATTCCGAATCTGATTGGCTAAACGTTCTGTAAGCGTTTAGTGCTTGACTTGAAATAAAAGTTGACATTCCTGGTGAAAGGGAATGCTTTCTGTGGTTACTCAGAAAGACGTCTCCACTGGAACACTCACATGTGTTGTTTGACAGAACTGTGTTTCTAAATACTTGTACCTAAATTAGTTGGGGTCATCATGCGTCCAATATCGATTATTGTTATTACTGTATAGTTATTAACATAAATCATAACCACGAAGTATTATAACTATATGTATACACAATAATAATTCCAATTATTAACACCTGAACACCATGGAAGAGAAAAAAGTGCGGGAACACCTGTCCGCCTCCAGCTCTACAAGTTCCTCTTTCTTCCATGCTTTGACACCAGTGGCCATCTTGGACACATTGACAAGTCCTCTCCTCTTTTTGTGTCTCCTTTTTAATAGGATAAAAGTAAGGATTTTGATTTTTTTTGTGACTTGTAATTTCATTGAAAACCTAATAACGTAATATATTCAGCAACACTAACTTGTATTGTACATAACTTGTAAATGTTCTTGTCATAACGTATATATTTACCAATACTAACTTGTATTGTACGTAACTTGTACATGTTCTTGTCATAACGTATATATTTAGCAATACTAACTCGTATTGTTCGTAACTTGTACATGTTCTTGTCACTTTTCGGTTTAATGAACTGAATAAAACTATATATATATAATCGTTGATTCTAAAGTCAAGATGTCAGTCATGCTTTCACCTCATGTTATCATTATATAACATGTGTGTTGAATCCGATTGATTTATTAACAATTAGAGAAACTGTCTAATGTACAAGGTAAGTAATACACTTTTTAATTGAGGGGGGGATACAATTCCACTCGTTATGACTAACAGCTGTTTCTCTTTCAATACCTGAAAGATTTACAAAATTAATTCACGAAGCTGAACTTGTGGTAGAACTCTGTGGGTCATCAGTAGGTTTGAGAACTCATAACTCTGAAAGTTGAGTTTCAATAGTGAAGTTAGCAGAACACTGATCGCTTTGTGTTTAGCAGCAAACAAAAACCGCGCACAATCTATTACAGCGACGTCAAACGGAGAAAAGTTTTCTTTGAT
This sequence comes from Tachypleus tridentatus, assembly GCF_004210375.1. Taxonomy (NCBI): domain Eukaryota; kingdom Metazoa; phylum Arthropoda; class Merostomata; order Xiphosura; family Limulidae; genus Tachypleus; species Tachypleus tridentatus. The sequence goes on along the minus strand of NC_134837.1, from coordinate 183,066,810 downwards.
CACAGCTCAGGCAAAATGTATTCAAGCATTTTTATTTGGGCAAAGTATTCAGTTCGTTCTAGTTATTGCCCTGAATAGATGTTCTTGAAAACAAAAGAACAACAAAAAAGTTATATTACGTTCTTCACATCCATACCAAGCGGAACAATGCAATATACACGAACCTAGAAGACCGGTTATTTCTATACAATAAATCGAAGGTTCGTAAACGTGTAAGAATGTATCTCTTAAATTCAAAATAAACAAAATAAAAAAAGAGCACAGTTTATTTTGTTTGAATTTCGCGCAAAGCTGCACGAGGGCTATCTGCGCTAGCTGCCCCTAATTTAGCTGTGTATGTCTAGAAGGAAGGTGGCTAGTCATCACCATCCACTGTCATCTGTTGGGATTGATCGCCACATTGTAACGCCCCCACGGCTGGAAGGGCGAGCATGTTTGGTGCGACGGGGATTTGAATCCACGACCCTTAGATTACGAGTCGAGCGCCCTAACCACCTGGCAAGGCCAAGCCTGTAGTTAGAATAGAAACGTATGATGAAAATTTTCCATAAGTGTTTAGCAGACATTTTCAGACGGTCAATGCGTAAGTTACTGTTTTGTTATACTGCTTTTATTTTCGGAGTTATTCATTACAGAAAGTTCGATATATTAATTATTACAAAACTGATGGCTAAATTTCGCTGATCGGTAAGACAATAATGGTCCAAGACTTGGCAGTAGATGATTTTTGACTAATTATGTTACCTTTAATTCATCAATACAAAATTATGAGCAGTTACAAGCACGCAGTTTTTTAGAAAATTCTGAGGTACATAAATAAGTAAAAAAAATAATTTTGTTTATTAATAAAAACACTGATCGAAAATTCTAGTCACGCCATGTAATTCTAATTGTTAATCGTTACAATATCTGAAATGTGTAGTTATATTATGAAACTAGATGAAGTGATATTACATTTGTTTTCCTTCATTTGCGAGAGTTATTATGGTAAATGGAATGCATTAGGGTTAACTTTTTATTTAGTAGGTAGCACAAGCATGCGTGAACATTTCGAAACCTTCTGCTTCACGATGGTTTAGCTGTTAGGCTTAGGGTTTATAACGTTAGAAATCTGGTTTCGATACTCGCGATTGGCAGCACATAGATAGTCCATGATATAGCTTTGTGCTCAACACAAACAAACTTCAACATTTTTAGAACATCGTACATGTATTCATTGATTCTTTTTTTCAGGGTCATATTTTTAACATTCTAGGCTTTCAAAGTATACATTTTAAAAAACATTATTATTTTAATTTCTAACTTTAATTTTAATCATCTAGTTTATTAGGACTGTAAGATGAAGACACGGTGTATAATTTGATAACGTAATAAAAAAAAAAGAGAAATATTGTCTGTATAAACAAAATTCACCCAGACTACGAAGGTGAGTAACTTTATTTATTCTATTTACTTACCGTATTTCCCGGCGTCGAAAACGCTCCCCCTATTTTGATTAGCTAAATTTTGAAAAAAAGAAAAGAAAAAGTGAGATAAACATAAAAATAAGGTCGCAGCACTTCCACCAATCTCGCCAAGATGTTTTGTGGATTGTTCAGTGACTTACGGTACATAAAGCATCTTGTCCACTTGTTTGTTTTTTTTTGTAAGCTATATGCTTATCATATTTATCTTTCAAAGTGTATATCTTATATTACCACTAGAGTGCGTGTATTATTACTAGTAATAACGTTATTCTAAGCCTGAGGAGTTAAAGAGAGTGCCGGTATTACAGCACTATATGTACGGTGACCTGTTCTTGTTTATTTATTTGTTATTTAATACTAAGTAACTTATACATTTCATTTTGCGTCTTAAAGAGGGGTTGGATCACTGTCTAGTATCGAAACGCTTTCTCTAGGCTTAGGTTTAGGCCTATAAGCAACGTAACCTTGGGCTAGGAGACGCAAGGTAAAATTTTGAGATTTATTCTGGGGAAAAAAAATAGCGTCATAGACGCCGGGAAATACGGTATTTACGTTTTGCTCTGTAGTATGCGTTCGTCGTGGGCTTATGGTCGAATATGTTGCTAACAGTGAAAGTACATAATTGATGAAACAATTAATTTTAATCATTATGAAAATACTTTGAACAGTATGTATATATAATTATCTACTCTCATTATTGGATATATATATATAATTTTATTTTTGCCCTTTAGGCTTAAATTGCTTTGATGATAAATTGATATTGGTAACTCGTCCGGTGACTAAATCGTATTCCGAAGTCATAAATTTCATGAATCCTTTTGGGGCTAGTTTAATTAGTTTGAAGATTATTAGTCGATGGTATTTATTACTCTAAAAGTTGTGCTGTGAATATATTTTAGCTTGAGGCATTATGTAACTCAGATATTCAACGTTTACGAAGGATCTGTTGTGCACACTGAGTTCATGTTCTTGTTGTTGTTTTTATCTATTTGTGTGTGAAAATAAGTTTCTCGGAATGTCTCACGTAATTGGTTGTAAGTTACAAAAGGACCAAAAGTATTTTTGGTGATAAAAGCCATTTGAGGTCATGCCCATGAACATGGCGACGGGTGTGTCTGGTGTCGTAAACTGCCACTGGATGTTGAGATTGTCTTTGATGAATGGAAAGCCAGAGAACACCTTGGCTTCTGTGATTGGCTAACTAGTCGTTCGAAGAGGTTTGATGTCTATCTCTTCCAGGGACGAATGTCGTTCTAGAGCTATAGGAACGTCCTATTATAACCTTCAGCGCCACCTGTTTGTACCTTATATTCACGATTCTTTCTAGAATTCCTTTCAAAGGGCTTTAATGGTTAGAAAGCTAATCAAAATAGTGCAAGGTGTACTGTATAGGTTCTACAGTAAGAAAAATGGAACAAAATTATTATCTAAAGGGAATAATTTAATTGTCCGGTGTATTATTATTTCTTTCCGTTTATGTCTTCCAGGTGATTCGAGCTTTCCTCATCTGGGCTGTTCAGCATTTATATGTGCATATTATTTTTACTATGAATCTAGCCACTGATTCTTTATGTACATGTGTGGTGCACTTTTATCGTGTACAAAATGTCATATACCATTTTTTTGTAATATCTTTTTTATATTTCTTCTGGAGAAATGAAAATGGACAAAAAGTCCCTTTCATTATATATCACTACTGAGGTGAAGATGTGAGGCAACAGTAAACAGTTGAAACGTTTTGGTAGAGTTTATTTTATCTAACTTACGAAGATAAGAGTAACGTGTTTTGAGATGGAATATCTTAGTTTGTTGATCTTAGTTTATTTTTCCAACTGAAGTTGTCTTAGTTTTATGATCTTAGTTTATTTTTCTATCTGAAGCTAGTTTATTTTTCCAACTGAAGCTGTCTTAGTTTGTTGACCTTAGTTTATTTTTCCAAGTGAAGCTTTCTTAGTTTGTTGATCTTAGTTTATTTTTCCAACTGAAGCTGTCTTAGTTTGTTGATCTTAGTTTATTTTTCCAAGTGAAGCTTTCTTAGTTTGTTTATCTTAGTTTATTTTTCCAACTTAAGCTGTCTTAGTTTGTTGATCTTAGTTTATTTTTCCATCTGAAGCTAGTTTAATTTTCCATCTGAAGCTGTCTTAGTTTGCTGATTTTAGTTTATTTTTCCAAGTGAAGCTGTCTTAGTTTGTTGATCTTAGTTTATTTTTCCATCTGAAGCTATCTTAGTTTGCTGATTTTAGTTTATTTTTCCAAGTGAAGCTGGCTTAGTTTGTTGATCTTAGTTTATTTTTCCAACTGAAGTTGTCTTAGTTTTATGATCTTAGTTTATTTTTCCATCTGACAGTTTTTTAAACCAAAATCCTTTGAAAAGTAAATAAATTTTCTTTTTAAATAAGAGACTTTATGCTTACAAGAAAATAAGTAATTTTGGCTGATATGTTACTTTCAAAATGGAATGAAACATAAAATGAGTAAAATATTACAGACGTATGTGCGTGTAATTCTAGTTGTAAAATTAATTTCTGTTTTCGTACTGTACGTTACAGAACACCATCATCCAAATAAATATTCCTATTGACCACTATTCAACACTCAACAAGTAAGGACTGGATATAAAATAACTTTATATTTTACTTCAGAGAAGATCTAACTCTCAAGCCAACAAGTTGCAAAAATGAACGAAACTCAACGAGACTGAACAAGCCTATGTTTTTTAACGCTTTTCTGTTGATAACTGCACTGGTGCCATCTGTCGTAGAAATATAGTATTTTATAATTTGATTAAAATGTATAATAAATTTGAAATGCCTAACCAATGTGTTAGTGGCACATTGATTTGTCTATAAACTTACAGTGCTATAAATTGTATTTCGATACCCGTGGTGATCAGAACACAGATAGCCCACTGTGTAGCTTTGTGCTTAACTTCAAACAAACAAACAATGCATTTCCTTGCCCTGGGCCCGGCATGGCCAAGCGTGTTAAGGCGTGCGACGCGTAATCTGAGGGTCGCGGGTTCGCATCCCCGTCGCCCCAAACGTGCTCGCCCTTTTAGCCGTGGGGGCGTTATAATGTGACGATCAATCCCATTATTCGTTGGTAAAAGAGTAGCCCAAGAGTTGGCGGTGGGTGGTGAAGACTAGCTGCCTTCCCTCTAGTCTTACACTGCTAAATTAGGGACAGCTAGCACAGATAGCCCTCGAGTAGCTTTGTGCGAAATTCAAAAAACAAAAACAAACATCCTTGCTCTAAGCACTTAAATATATTACCAAATAACGTCAAAATATTTGTTTCTCTGGAGGAAACAAAATCAAGATATTTGTGATAACTTGAACATTGAACTGTAATTATAACATACAGAAAATAAATAACATCGTGGAGTCCACTGGTATCCAGTAAACATCAAAAACACTTCATAACTGAATGATGTTCTTATTAGCTGGGCGTGACCCATAGAATTATCATAACTCGTGTCTCGTGCTACAAAAACGTGCTCCTCACTTTGGGGCTGTGTGTATGTTATACGAGCGACGATAAAATCCCACTGTACTGCGACCCTTTCTACCACGGGTACACACCAGGTTTATAAGGGAATGCATGTATACACAATCATGTACTTTCGTCAAATTAGGAGTCGGATGTGTTACTTCAAATTTCTGGAGAGTGGAATATAGTAATTGAAGGAAATATTAATGTATATTACATTAAAACACAAATCTCAGGATACATGAGTTTTTATTACTATCAGAAAAACGACAATGTGGTCTCACAGCTGACCTACTGTGACGTCAATTTGACTCACCTGTGTCACACAGACCTGGTTAAGGCTACATCGGATTCATCTGGGCCACATGGGCTGGGTTAACGTTACATTGAACTCACTTGTGTCACACAGGTTGGGTTAACGTTATATTGCACTTAACTACTTTACTTTTCTCTACAAGTTATTGAACGTAGCCATCATATGGTACACAACATCAACATTACTACTATACTTTTCTGTACAAGTTATTGAACGTAGCCATCATATGGCACACAACATCAACATTACTATTATACTTTTATCTACAAGTTATTGAACGTAGCCATCATATGGTACACAACATCAACATTACTACTATACTTTTATCTACAAGTTATTGAACGTAGCCATCATATGGCACACAACATCAACATTACTACAATACTTTTCTGTACAAGTTATTGAACGTAGCCATCATATGGTACACAACATCAACATTACTACTATACTTTTATCTACAAGTTATTGAACGTAGCCATCATATGGTACACAACATCAACATTACTACTATACTTTTATCTACAAGTTATTGAACGTAGCCATCATATGGTACACAACATCAACATTACTACTATACTTTTATCTACAAGTTATTGAACGTAGCCATCATATAGTACACAACATCAACATTACTACTATACTTTTCTGTACAAGTTGTTGAACGTAGCCATCATGTGAAGATTTGTTGGTCAAATGCAAAGAACAAACGGCTGTGTGTAAAAACTATTTATATAATAACTGTATATAGTAGAGTAACTGTAGTTACCACGTATGGTTAATTTTGATTACTTCTGTATGTATGTATCTTTGTATTTATCTATCTATGTGTGTAAAATATGTTTTTATTTATATATCTATGTATGTGAGTATACTTGTATTTACACTACATGGCCAAAAGTATGTAGACACTCTTTCTACTTAGTGGGTTCAGTTATTTCAGTCGCACCCATTACTAACAGGTGCATAAACTCAAGCATACAGCCATGTAATCTCCATAGACAAACATTGGCAGTTCAGTGGGTCGTAGTGAAGAGTTCAGTAACTTTCAACGTGGCACTGTCACAGGATGCCACCTTTCCAACAAGTCAGTTCGTCAAATTTATTCTCAGCTAGAGTTGCCCCGGTCAACTGTAAGTGCTGTTATTGTGAAGTGAAAACGTCTAGGATCAACAACAGCTCAGCCACGAAGCGGTAGGCCACACAAGCTTACAGAACGGGACCGCCGAGTGCTGAAGCGCGAAGCACTTAAAAATTGTCTGTCCACAATTGCAACACTCACTACCAAGTTCCAAACTGCCTCTGGAAGCAACGTCAGCACAAGAACTGTTCGTCGGGAGCTTCATGAAATGGACTCTGGAGCAGTGGAAACACATTCTCTGGAGTGATGAATCAAGCTTTACTATCTGGTAATCTGACGGACAAACTTGTGTTTGGCGGATGCCAGACAAACGCTATCTGCTTGAATGCATAGTGCAAACTGTAAAGTTTTGTGGAGGAGAAATAATGGTCTGGGGCTGTTTTGATGGTTTGGACTAGGCTCATTAGTTCCAGTGAAGGGAAATACTAATGCTACAACATATAAAGACATTCTAGAGAGTTGTGTGCTCCCAACTTTGTGGCAACAGTTTGGGGAATGTCCTTTTTATTTCAGCATGACAATGCCCCCATGCACAAAATGAGGTTCATAAAGACATGGTTTGCCGAGGTTGGTATGGAATAACTTGACTGGCTTACACAGAGCCCTGACCTCAACCCCATCGAACACCTTTGGGATGAATTGGAACGCCGACTGCGAGCCAGGCCTTCTCGCCCGACATCAATGATCGACCTCATTAATGCTCTTGTGGCTGAATAGGAACGAATCCCAGCAGCCATGTCCCAAAATCTAGTGAAAAGCCTTCTCAGAACGTAGCAGAAAAGGGGAACCAACTCCATATTAATGCCCATGGTTTTGGAATAAGATATTCAACAAGCTCATAGGGATGTGATGGTCGGGTGTCCACATACTTTTGGCCATGTAGTGTATCTGTCTACGAATTTATGTATATTTGTATTTATCTATTCATGTATGTATATTTGTATTTATTTATCTATGTAAGTATATTTGTATGTTTGTATTTATCTATGTATGTATGTTTGTTTGTATTTATTTATGTATGTTTGTATTTATCTATATATGTATGTATGTTTGTATTTATCTATCTATATATGTATGTATGTTTGTATTTATCTATGTACATAAGTATGTTTGTATTTATCCATACATAGATCTTTGCGTCACTGTATTTTTTGCATTAGATAGTATTTTCACATTATTTCTCAGTTCACTAGCGTGATGACATCTGACTGTTTCATTATCGTATGGATATTAGCCCTCTAGTTTAACGTTGTAAGAAGTTTAACTCTATAGTAGTCTCTCATTGATTCTGTATAACCTGCTCAGTCACACGTCTTGTTGCCAGTGTCTTGATCATCAGATGCTTCCTCCACTCTAGACCTAATGTTCTACATTCTGTAACCGCGAATAATTAGAGGAAGGTTAAATGTGTTTTAATTATTGTTTGGTGTAGGAGAGCAAAGCTCCTTCAAATGTGTTTCAGTTGTAACTTACGTATGGCTGTTTCAGTGTTACCTTGTGTACGGAAGCAAAATTCCTTTACGTCTGGCTACTAATTCATTGAATGTCGAACTTTCGTAATGTATTATTTGTTTTTCCTTTTGTAGAAAAGTTGAAAGAGAATGATATGAACTCCACTTTTGAAATAAAATAACCATTTGTCAGGAGGGAAGCAAAAGGAACAGTTGGAAACAGACATTTGGACCACACGTGTCACGTATGTGTTGTTTTCGATGACAGGTTTATTACGTTTAAGTTAGTGATGTGCTATTGAAGCGGAGGGGAGTTTTACGGTACACAGTTTCCGTATTTTGTTGATTTAATGCTCTGGGATTTTACGCTTAATGAAGCAGGACTTGTCCTTGTAACGTTAGAGAACCCGAAGATGTTGAAAACGGATAAATGTTTCGTTATAAAGGAATATTTTGTTTGGGTTTGATAACCGACTCTTTGTTTAAAAATTCTGATCGAGATCGAACAAAGCGAAACATTGTACCACTTATCATTTCAGTCTGAGAATTTCTTACACTATAACTATATTTTTACACCATTTTAAGGTTTGGTTTGTTCTTGAATTTCGCGCAAAGCTACTCGAGGGCTATCTGCGCTAGACATCTCAAATTTAGCAGTGTAAGACTAGATGGAAGACAGCTAGTCATCACCACCCACCGTCAACTCTTGGGCTACATCTTTTACCAACGAATAGCGGGACTGACCGTAACATTATAACGCCCCCACGGCTGAAAGGGCAAACATGTTTGGTGCGACGGGGATTCGGACCCACGTTCCTCAGATAGTTTCTCATGCTCTCTCCTGTTGAAAAGATTAAGAAAACGATGGATCTTCTGACAGTATTTGATCTGTGATACTACCCTGTGATGCAATACTTCGAGGACACTGGAGGTTTCTTGTATTATAAAGAGCCGGTATACTTGAAGCGTTTATTGTACTTCAATACGATAGAATACTCTACATTTCTTCCAATTTAAAGAGCAAGGATGCTTGACGTTTCATGTATTTGGAAAAGTAAGGATGCTTGACGTTTCATGTATTTGGAAAGTAAGGATACTTGACGTTTCTTGTATTTGAAAGGGTAAGGATACTTGACGTTTCTTGTATTTGAAAGAGTAATGATATTTGACGTTTCTTGTATTCGAAAGAGTAAGGATACTTGACGTTTCTTGTATTTGAAAGAGTAATGATATTTGACGTTTCTTTTAGTTTAAAGAGCGAGGATACTTGAAGTTTCGTTCAATTTGAAGAGCAAGGGTGCTTAAGGTTTTTGTATTTTAAAGAGCCAGAATAATTGGGATCTCTTGTGTTTCATGAACCAGTATGCTTGAGATTTGGTGCATTTCAAAGAGCCAAAATACTTGAGGGGTATTGTGTTTCCATGAACCAGTGTGTTTGGGATATTGTATTTAAAAACATTATTGCACTTGAAATTTGTTGTATTTCATAGAGCTAAGACCTTTGAGATTTCACACGTTTTATAAAGTTAAAGACTATGGGGCATAATTAATTTGAGATGTAGAGAGGTCAAAAGTCAGATCTTCCAAATTAATTCACCGTAAAGAATATCACGTGTATTAAAGGATCCCTACACTAGCCACTCTAAGGTTCACTTCGGTTGGTAGGTAAAGAAGTGCACGACGATATTCGCTAAAGTTGTAAGCGTTTTTTGATTTAGACACGAACGTACTGTTGGATCAGTTCAGGACCTCTTTTAATTTCTTTTTTAAATCAAAACCTGGGAGTACGACAACAAAATAAGGTCTGTTTTCCTGTGCATGCGCTAAATGTCATAGGTTATAGATGGCAAAGGTATTAACTTTCGGTAAAGTATAGGAAATTGGGTATATGAAATATACAAATATTTTTATTTATATTTATATGCAAATATACAAATATTATGTGATTGTAATTTGAAAACTTGTGAAACATGCAATACCAGTTGTGTATATTACTGAATTTAAATGAGTTGCCTGAACATGTACTTGACCTGGTCTTGCATTTTAAAATTATAAAGGAAAGTATGTACATAAAAATCAAGTATAATTTCATATAATGTAAACAGTTATTGTTGAAGTAAATTTTATTTTAGATCAAAAAAAAGGAAAGAGCAGGTTCACTTGACACATTAGTGTAGTAACCACGTGCTACTTGACACATTAGTGCAGTAAGTAACCACGTGCCACTTGATTCATTAGTACAGTAACCACGTGCAGTTAGAGCTTATTTATTCCATTCATTGGTGGTTTATATTAATAAAATAAACATATCATTGTAGGTGGAGTGCTCAAAGCACAGAACGCAACCAGAAATTTCAGATCAACCTTAGGCAATAAACGGTAAATAAAACATGTTTTATTGGACATAAATACCCGAAGTTTCACTCTTTTACCTCAGTATTTTCAAGCGTTATTCTAAACAAAAAATGCTTTCTTGAAATCTGTTTTTGTAAAGGGATTTATATAAAAATCAGCCAATAAAACCATTATTTGGTTTGAACCAGGCCTATCTTTAAGAAAAAATGCAGGAAATTGTTAATAATGTTGTTGATAATTATGGTGGATATTATATTGTATATCCGAAGTTATGTTATGTTATGTTATGTTATGTTATTAAGACAAATCATTCACACAAATTAATCAAGGTGGCCACGTCTGTTGTTTTTCGATTTCCATGCCAAACTACACTAGATATGTCTACACAAAACAGTCCCTAAATTACCCTCTTTCCAGTGACTTCGCGGTAAGTTTAGAGACTATATAAAGTGGGTTTCGAAACTCGTGATGGACCAATTACAGAAAGGCCATTTGTACAGTCTTGTCAGAAGTTTCGTATAGTGTTTCCTTGGTCACAATGTGCAGAGTGCGATTTTTCGATAACACAGTCCAGACACGCTAAATACTAGGCCGCCCCCAGCCCGAGACAGCCACGAAGAACCATTATATTACACTGAATAAAGTAATGTTCGTGGAGCGAAATGAGCGCACGACTTGGTAAAGCTTTATACAGAAGATTAGTTAAAGAGATGAAGAGATTCATAAATTGTCCTGATTTAATTATATTAATTGAAACTAAGTTTCAATATAAACATTTGTTTTTACCATATACATTTTTATTCATTACTATTATTTTTAAGCTATTAGTATTTAAATTCCAGACATTGATTTTTTTAATGACAATCTCAGGGTCACCATAACTAGAGTCTCTGTTACCACATGTACTGTAGCAGGAATGCTTTAGGACCTTAACAGAAGCCCCAAGTTTTATAAAAGCAGTGTGAACGACATAAAAGAGTAGCACATATAATATCATAAACATGCAATATGAACTTTATTTAAGTTTCTTTGGTCTAACCGTTGTGTTTCTTCCTGTTAAGGCCCAGCATGGCCAGGTGGTTAAGGCATTCGGCTCGTAATTCGAGGGTCGCGGGTTCGAATCCCCGTCACACCAAACATGCTCGCCCTCTCAACCGTGGAGGCGTTATAATGGGACGATCAATCCCACTATTCGTTGGTAAAAGAGTAGCCCAAGAGTTGGCGGTGGGTAGTGATGACTAGCTGTCTTCTCTCTGGTCTTGCACTGCTAAATTAGGGACGGCTAGCGCAGATATCTCTTGTGTATCTTTGCGCAATATTTAAATTTAACCCCTTGACCATGCCAGGACATACATGTTGTCCTTTTTAAGTTTATTTCTGGAGTTCTTCTACATTAAACACGTACTTCTTTTCAACTTTTCAAACTTTCTTATTGCAGCTTTCACCTGTGTGTGAGGTGTAAGAGTCACAGTTAGTCTCATCAGTCGGTTCAAAGTGGGACAAAATCTCAGTGGCGGCGGGTGCTGCAGTCTCGCTTGCCTTCGCTTGATTTAGCAGTTGAAATTAGTATTGGCACTATTACAGTTTTTGTATGTGACGTACTGTGATTCGTGGCGTGTTGTTTGTGACGTCATAGTTTGGTCTTCTGGTATACTTTGCGAGGTCCCTTCATCTGTGAGAAGCCATAACAGTCCAAGACCCTGAAATCTGAGCAGCAGTCCAACTCCTTTCTCATTTATTAATTATTTACCGGTTTTAATTTGGACTGGCAGTAAAAACACGCAACCATGCGCCCATATCTGTGATATGACAATAATAAAATGAATATCGTTGCAGTTCTCAGTTTCCAGTTATTAAAATTCTTTTTCTAACGTTTTAGGGTCATTATCAACTTTATGACAAAAAAACACAAAGCTGTAATCGCTGGAGGTAGACATATTCGTTATTAACACAGAAACTCGTGACATGCATGTTTTATTAATTTAAGGATTTCTATAAGGAGATTACGTGAACAATTCTTTTGTCATAAATTCATCTGTTTTTGGCTTGTTTTACTTTCTTCGTTACATATTGTGTACGTGCCCAACGTAATTGTAAAACGTTTAATATTGTACTTAGCGCAAGTTTCAAACAAACAAGTTTTATTATAGTATCAGACCAGCATCCGACATGTCTTGAATTTCATATAATAAATAAGAAATGCATATTTTTACGCCGTTGTGTGTGTACGCGTCTATTTTATACACGCCTTGATCGCAAGTATATTCTGAGACTGATTGGTTGTTGCTTAGCAACTAGGTCTTTTGATGAATTCTGGAAGACTTGATCTAATCTAGTTTTAATTAAAATTGAAATACTAAACGCCACGCCACAGGTCATGTTCACTAATGAAAAAAATTACGAGTTAATCCTATAAAATTAATTGAATTTATTGACTGTTCCAGACGCCATCTCATTTTTTAATATCCTCTTCGGGATTTCATTTATTGTGAAAACAAAAAAATATTTATGGATCTAGTTTTCGCCATATCACGTATGAACGCATCGTGAAAGGTCTGGTTATTAAGTTCATCGATTCGCAACCTGTGGATAACCGAATATATACTTAAGTTTTAGCTGCTGGCCGTTATAAAGTTACTGTTAGTCCCACTAAATTTTAGTAAACGAGAAACCCAAGATTTGATGGTGGGTGGTGTTGATTAGCTACCCTCTTGTTGTCTAACGTAATATTAATTAATTAATTATTAATAAAACATTCTATCTTAATAGTCTAAATTGGGGACGGCTAGCTCCAGTAGCTCTCGAATAGTACGAAATTCCAAACAAAAACCAACAACAATAAAAAACATCTTGTAGGTAGTATAAAAAACACATCTTGCAGGTAGTATTAAAAACACATCTTGCAGGTAGTATTAAAAACACATCTTGCAGGTAGTATTAAAACACATCTTGCAGGTAGTATTAAAACACACATCACATCTGCAGGTAGTATTAAAACACATCTTGCAGGTAGTATTAAAAAACACATCTTGCAGGTAGTATTAAAAACACATCTTGCAGGTAGTATTAAAAACACATCTTGCAGGTAGTATTAAAAACACATCTTGCAGGTAGTATTAAAAAACACATCTTGCAGGTAGTATTAAAAAACACATCTTGCAGGTAGTATTAAAAAACACATCTTGCAGGTAGTATTAAAAAACACATCTTGCAGGTAGTATTAAAACACATCTTGCAGGTAGTATTAAAAACACATCTTGCAGGTAGTATTAAAAACACATCTTGCAGGTAGTATTAAAAACACATCTTGCAGGTAGTATTAAAACACATCTTGCAGGTAGTATTAAAAACACATCTTGCAGGTAGTATTAAAACACATCTTGCAGGTAGTATTAAAAACACATCTTGCAGGTAGTATTAAAAACACATCTTGCAGGTAGTATTAAAAAACACATCTTGCAGGTAGTATTAAAAACACATCTTGCAGGTAGTATTAAAAAACACATCTTGCAGGTAGTATTAAAAACACATCTTGCAGGTAGTATTAAAAAACACATCTTGCAGGTAGTATTAAAAAACACATCTTGCAGGTAGTATTAAAAACACATCTTGCAGGTAGTATTAAAAACACATCTTGCAGGTAGTATTAAAAACACATCTTGCAGGTAGTATTAAAAAACACATCTTGCAGGTAGTATTAAAAACACATCTTGCAGGTAGTATTAAAAACACATCTTGCAGGTAGTATTAAAAACACATCTTGCAGGTAGTATTAAAACACATCTTGCAGGTAGTATTAAAACACATCTTGCAGGTAGTATTAAAACACATCTTGCAGGTAGTATTAAAAACACATCTTGCAGGTAGTATTAAAAACACATCTTGCAGGTAGTATTAAAAACACATCTTGCAGGTAGTATTAAAAAACACATCTTGCAGGTAGTATTAAAAAACACATCTTGCAGGTAGTATTAAAAAACACATCTTGCAGGTAGTATTAAAAAACACATCTTGCAGGTAGTATTAAAAACACATCTTGCAGGTAGTATTAAAAAACACATCTTGCAGGTAGTATTAAAAACACATCTTGCAGGTAGTATTAAAAACACATCTTGCAGGTAGTATTAAAAAACACATCTTGCAGGTAGTATTAAAAAACACATCTTGCAGGTAGTATTAAAAACACATCTTGCAGGTAGTATTAAAAACACATCTTGCAGGTAGTATTAAAAAACACATCTTGCAGGTAGTATTAAAAAACACATCTTGCAGGTAGTATAAAAGATGCAAAAAATAATAATGTCTAAACTTCTCTACACTGAGGTCCGAAGTTTTTCGGTATAAAAACGACCAACAGCAACGATCACTTTAAGAGATATATTAATGTACCACTCGCTATTGCTCTTAGACGGATCTTCTTCGCATGTTTACATGACAACAGTTGAATCATGTTCGTGCAGGAGAGATGAAATCGCCTCGAGCAGCACGTGGCTACATTCAGAAGAAGTTTCGTGAGTAATTACATGTTGCCCTGAATATCCCACACAAGTTTGCATTATTTATTGTTCACCACACTCCCGAGATATAATTATTTATTGGTCACTGTTCCCTGGAATGCTATGAGCACAGTGATAACGGACTTGACCTTACATCAAAAGCCACAGTAATACAAACGCACATTAGAACAGTTTTCACTGTCGAGCGAATGTCACTTAATCATTACATGTTAGTAATTTGGACCAGTCGTCGAAGAGAGTGAATTTCACTATCCAAATAAACAATACAGTAATGGTAAATTTAAACGTGGAGACGAGTGCGGACATTCCTTTAGTAAACAGTTAGTTGAAAATAGTAAATCACATTGTGAATATGACATATTCTTACCTGCTTGTTCATTAAATTTGCACATTTCTGTTCACATTTTATTACTGACACGAGATAAGACATGAAACACTTCACGATTATGTCATTGCACAAAAAACAAGTTCTGGTTCTGGACAGGGGTCAACTAGTTTTGTTTTGAATTTCGCTAAAAGCTACACGAGATCTATCTGCGCTAGCCGTCCCTAATTTAGCAGAGTAAGACTAAAGGGAAGACACCTAGTCATCACCATCCACCGCTAACTCTTGGGCTACTCTTTTACCAGCGAATAGTTGTCACATTATAACGCCCCCATGGCTGAAAAGACGAGAATGTTTGGTATGACGGGGATTCGAACCCGCGGCCCTCGGATTACGAGTTGAATGTCTTAACCACCTGTCCAAGCCGGGCCCAGGAGCCAATGTTGCGTTTACTGCCTGCTTGTTAAATCCTAGATTGTGGATTATGTTTTATATAAAATCAAAGCAATAACCTGACACGTGGGTGTCAAATTCTACGACAGCTTTACAGGTAATTTGATAGAGTTCTCAGATATCTACATCTCGGAACATTTGAATTTAAATAAAATCTGGAATCTCCGTTTTATCCTCAATTTAAATATACAGTCTGGCCTCTTCATTTTATACTCTGCTTAAGTATATAGTCTGGTCTCTTCATTTCATACTCTCTTTAAGCATATAATCTGGCCTCTCCGTTTTATACTCTGTTGAAGCATATAATCTGGCCTTTTCATTTTATACTCTGTTGAAGCATATAATCTGGTCTCTTCATTTTATTTGCGGTTTAAGTATACAGTCTGGTCTCTTCATTTTATCTTCCATTTAAATAAAGAGTCTCGTTTGTTTCTCTGTTTTTGAATTTCGCGCAAACCTACACGAGGGCTATGCGCTAGATGTCCCTAATTTATCAGTGTAAGTCTAGAGGGAAGGCAGCTAGTCATCACCACCCACTGCCAACTCTTGAGTTACTCTTTTATCAACGAATAAAGGGATTGACCATCCCTTTGTAACGCTCCCACGGCTGATAGGGTGAGCGTGTTTGGTGCGACGAGATTCGAACTTGTGACGCTCATATTACGAGTTCTTGCGCTCTAATCACTTGGCTATGCCGGATCATATATACTATCTAACCTCTTTATTTTATCGAAATAATAATTTTACTCTATTTGTACGACCCTACAAAACTTATATAATAAGTCGCGAGAACTGTTAGTCAACGAGTCACCAACACTATCGGACACGTATCTCAAGCCATCTTGAGATACATTTTTACTTCAAGTTGGTTTGTCGTCATCACGAATTTCTATCGGGCATATCATGTCGCACCCACAAGAAGACAACAAAATAATCAAGACTATCAGATGAAACATGTTGTAATTAAACTTAGACAACGGCTCGACCCATAATCTGAGGGTCGAAGGTTTGGAACCCCGTCACACCAAACACGCTCGCCCTTTCAGACGGGGGTCGTTATATTGTGACGGTCAGTCATCCGCTATTCGTTGGTAAAAGAATAACCCAAGAGTTGGCGGTGGGTATTGATTACTAGCTGCTTTCCTTCTAGACTTACATTGCTAAATTAGGGACGGCAGGTGCAGATAGCCCTCGTGTAACTTTGCGCGAAATTCGAAGGAAAAACAACAACATGGGAAAGGTGTTCGGATTATGCTAATATAAACAGTAATATACATCAAAGTAGTACCGTTTATTAAAAAAAATAATAGATTTAAAAAAAAACCTCCCTTTTCAATACTACATTTGAAAATTACAACAATAAAGATATAATCAAACACTTATGTATAGTCCTAGTGGAAGTTATGTTCATGTTTTGAGGCGTGTACTTTATTTAAAATAGTATCGTGTTATTAAAATATGGCTGTTGCACATACTGTACTTATTTTTTTGTCTGCATCTTCAATACCTAAGGTGTGGAATTTTTAATGGATTTGTGTTTGTGGTGTTATTTAATAGATGGCGTTATAGTGTATTTTTTTCGGTAACATACATAGATAGGTATATATACACACGCTGTCCATTATAGTGAGATGTTTACTTTCATATTATGTTTAGGACATTATGATTACCAGATCAGATATTTAACAAAAATGTATATTTAATACAGTATTTCGTATAACACGTTGTTAGATATACTAAGTGTTAATTTTGGTGTATCAGCGATAAGTTTACAGAATAAACAGCATAATAATTCAGGGTTCGATTTCTAGCAGTGATAGAACGCAACCTGTGGACAACCGAATATACTTAAGTTTTTAGCTGCCCTTAAACAAACAAATAATTTTGGTATTGGCTACGCTACATCAACCAAATGTTATAAAAAATCAACTTCTTTATGGTTTCGCTCGATTTTTTTTACGAGTATCTCATGAAAAATTGAAAATAATTTTAATATTTTACTTTGTCTAATTCATCTAACCTTACAGGTTGAAACGGACGATATAGAAATTCCTCTTATAACATTTTAAAAAGATTCCTTACGTTAAAAATACGTTATATTCCTTCATCGCAATATGCATTACGTTTATTTTAAGATCTTTTATATATCAAATAACTTGTGCAGAGAACATTAAAAAGTTATTAAATATGGAGTATTAATTTATAAACAACATCGTGGAAGTATTTTTCCTTCTTCAGAAATTACGTGTATTTTACGAACACTTCAGTGATCCATCATGGAAATCAGCGTGTGTGTGTGTGTGTGTGTGTGTGTATTACATAATATTTACGTTTTAAAATTTATATCTGAGAAGAAATGGGTGGTGGTGAAAGAGCTAGGTTATCAGTTTATAAGATAATCTAAATATTCTCTATTAGGGCCTATTTAACCTTATGTGTGAAGTACAAACAAAAATACATCGTTCAGAGATAATCCTTGAATTATAACAGGTTGACAGTTTATTTTAAAAAATTTCCCCCTCCCAGTGGCACAACAGCATGACTGCGGACTTACAATGCTAGAAACCGGGTTTCAATATCTTTTGTGGGCAGAGCACCGATAGCTTATTGTGTAGCTTTGTGCTGTATTATAAAACAAACAATTTTCAAAAATCAGACTTTAGGTTGTTCGTTTTTTCTCATTATTCACAAAATATTATTTTTACCCTTTTAAATATGGAACGAAGAAACAGGAAGAGCAGGTTTTTTTCCGAAAACCTAGGTATTGCCGGGTAACGCTGTTAGTTAACAATAAAACACTCGAGTTTCCGTCATAAAGTTGTACTTAAACATTGAATACACATAAAAAGAATAATTAAATGTCCAGAAGTTTGAGTTAAGAGCCGTCGTTATTTTGTAATGAATAATGTTTTCCTGATGTAATATTTTAAAACATCCACTCTCACAAACTTCTCCGAGAGTCATCATGAAACCTCATTCGCACATTAAAGGTGAAATATTCGATTCAGATACTTGTACATTGTTTACAAATTTATATTAACCTGCTTAAACACGTCTATTCCCTTCAGTGGAACAGCGATATGTCTGCGGATTCGCATCGCTAGTAAATGGGTTTCGATTCTCGGGGTGGACAGAGCACACATAGCCCATTGTGTAACTTTGTGATTAACTCCAAACAAACAGATCTATATTGTTTCCACAGTACGCCACCTAACGGTTCGAATCAAAGAATATATGATACCGAAAAAAAATGATATCGTTTCAATAGTTACCTACACTCCAACAACACGTGTAAGGAAACACCATCTAGCGGTAAGTACTTCAACATTCTCTACTTAGGACAGAACAAAAAATATTGCGAAACAAAGAGATAATTATATAGTACACGAATGAAAACAATAAATATATTACTGTCACGTATTATTTAAAATGTGAGTTGCGGCGGTTAATAACTTGAGTCTGGTAGTGTTAGTACATCTTTCGCTTAGAGAAGAATATGTGTACATAGTATAATTAAAAATACCACTGTTAAACCAGGGTTAAAACAGCATTGTTATAGGTGGTATTGAGTTAGCGATTTATATAGTATACACAGCTTCGACTAACAGACAGAAACTTCTACAATGAGAATAGACTGGACTAAAAGAATCCTACAGTACGTAGCCTTAACTGATGAGTCACTCAATGATTTTAACAGAACCCAACAAAGTCTTTCTATAACATTAAAAGTAAGTCATAAGCTGAACCTCCTTGGTTTATTTAAGGCTTCAGTATGTGAATGAGTAAGATCTCTTTTATACAATATCTCTGTTCATCTTTGGTACGTCTTAAGGTTACTCTACACAAAAGCTCCGTTCATCATTGGCATATCTTAAGGTTATTGGTGTTTTAACGCAAAACAATTTAATGGGCTATCTAAGCCTTGTCCATTTCGTGGAATATAACCCAAGCTTTTAGCAACGTATGTCCTTAATCCACCTTGCGGGGGCTATTAATTAAGTCAAATTAAACGATTGTATAACACTGATATAGGCATCATACATTAGTTGATTATATCTAAGTCTAGGAGGCTGTTGCCCATATAATAACTAAACAGATATATATGAAGTACATAGGTAAAACATTGTGCTAAAGCATGCTAAGCTATCTTAATCAATACTCTGTTTGATTCCTCGCTTCGGTTACTTCGCTTGTCGACAGAAGATTCATTTATTTCGAAAGCTCTTAACCATATGTGTTCTTGACAACCGTGTCAGTCTCAGCTGGAGTCTCTTTCGTCTAGAAAAACAGAAAGACATTCGGGCCATTGCCGTAAATCTCGGGTAAAATTAAGATTAGACTGAATGCAAGTGAAATGTTGTTTCTTGTATTATTTTTGAATTTCGCGCAAAGCTACAGGAGGGCTAACTGTGTTAGCCGTCCCTAATTTAGCAGTGTAAGATTAGAAGGAAGGCAGTTAGTCATCACCAGCTGCTGTCAACTCTTTTACCAACAAATAGTGGGATTGACCATCACATTATAACGTTCCCATGGCTGAAAGGGCGAGCATGGTTGGTGTGACAGGGATTCGAACCCGCGATCCCAGGATTACGAGTAGAGCGCCTAACTACCTGGCCATGCCGAGCATCTTTTTGTGTTGTTTATTTCTGGTAAGATAAGTCAACAGACGTAATCATGTAGTTTTACGTGAAACAATTTTTTTTTAATTTAAAATCACAAAAATGGCAAGGAGATTGTAAATCACAATCGGTTACAATCATAGTGACTGATGGTTAAGCTTAGCATGGTTAGGCGTTTGGGGTGCTGGGTTTGGGCGCTCGACTCGAAATCGGCGAGATCGAATCACCGTTACCGAAAATGCTCCCCCTTTCAGCCATGGGCGTATTATAATATGACAGTCAATCCCACTATTCGTTGGTAAAGAGTAGCCCAAAAGTTGGCGGTGGATGATATTAATTAGCTACTTACCCTTTCGTCTATCACTGCCAAATTAGTGACGGCTAGCGTAGATAGCCCTCGAGGAGGTTTGTGCGAAATTCAAAACAAAATAAAAACGATATAATTGCAGCATTGATACCTCTTTCGTCTGTTTCTTTCTTTTCAAGGGGTGTCGAATATGAAGTGTAGTAATAAGACGAAGTTTAAACACTGTACTCGACGAAACAGTTCTGTGTTGTCTTGAGTGGCGTACTTCTTCAAGAATTTTGGTTTGGCTTCGAATACCTAATTTACTACTGATTTAGTAACACATGTTGTTGCCATCTGCAGTAGTTGGATAGTGAAATTATCGTGGTCGTGCTCTGAAAGTGTTTTCTATTTCTTCTTTTAACCAAATGATATGGTGCATCTGTTTACCACTCTTGTCTCAAGTGCTGGAGGCTCTCAACCACGAGTCTGAGTTTTGTTTGCATTGGTTTTCTATAATATCGTTCACCAGTGTTTTACAAATGTTGTAGATACGTAGAATCTCAATGAATTGTTTGTTTCTTCAAGTTAAGCACAAAGCTACAAAATGGGCTATCTGTGTTCTGCTCACCACGGTATCGAGACCTGCTTTCTCGCGTTGTAAGTCCGCAGAAAAACCGCTGTGTTACTAAGAGCGGATTTTGATGAAACGCTAATGCTTTTCACAAGTGGACCTGAGGTTTCTCGTCCATTCCTGAAGACTCCATCTTGTTTGAGGCCCGGCATGGCCAGGTGATTAGGGCGCTTGTATCGCAATCTGAATGTCTCGGGTTCGAATCCCTATCACACCAAACATGCTCGTCCTTTCGCCCGTAAGGTGTTATAATGCGACAGTTAGTCCCACCAATTGTCGGTAAAAGAGTAGCCCAAGAGTTGACAGTGAGTGGTGATGACTACCTGCCTTCCTTCTAGTATTACACTGCTAAATTATGGGCAACTAGTGCAGTAAGCCCTCGAGTAGCTGTGCGTGAAATTAAAAATAAACAAATCATTCCAATCTTAAACCCAACATATGCATATATTGTTAAGAAACGATATATCTTACCTTTTAAAACGTCTATCTTGTGGAAAATGCAAACGGCAACAGATTCTTTTGTTTGTTTGATTTTAATGGCTCGTGTATGTTTCGAAAATTGTTCGTAATTTATTAGCGAGAAAGCGGTTTAATGGTTTCCACGCGCACGCGACTGTCACGTGGAAGACTGTTGATGCCATTTGTAACTACGGTTGTAGAATCTAATATGATGATATACCAACAAAACTACCAATTTGTCCTCACATTTATTCACTCCTTTCAAACTTTTTTTTTTATAAATAAATCATTAAAAACACGTAAATAAAGTGTCGATTTTGCTGTTATCACTTTGGAAAATTTGCATTCATGTGAAGGAGAAGGCGCAGTGGAACTTTGCTGACTTAGGGGATGCCGCTGTTTAAAGTTTGGAAAATACTGCCTTAGGGAGATATGCTATGAACCTAATTCCAATGTTTCACAAGAGTTGTAGTCTTTTGTGCATTATTTGCATGACTTCAGAGATTTACAACGCTGTGTTTTTGTCTATGCTCTCATTATTTGCCCGAGATAGTATTATGCCCTGTTTGGTTTGTTTTGGTTGTTGTTAAGCGCCAAGCTAAGCAATGGGTTGTACGTGCTCTTGCTCACCACGGGTATTGAAATCCAAATTTTAGCCTCGTAAGCTTGTCTGTTTGTTTGAGAGTAACGCCACATTAGACTATCTGCCGTGTCTCCTGTGAGGAATTGAAACACGGTTTTTAACGTTATAATTCCGCGGAATTTCCGCTGTCGTAAGTTTGTTTATTTGTTTAAAGTTAAACACAAAAATGTACAATGGGCTATGGGTGCTCTCCCCACCACGAGTATCGAAACCCGGTTTGTAGCGACGTAAGTCCGCAGACATACCGCTTGAAGCAATAATTAGTTTTGGTATTTGTCAACCTGTGACACACATAGGTTAAACGGCTAAATCAGTAAATCCTATTTATCAAAAGGAGGGCATTCAGCCAGCAGCCTCCGTTACCGTAAGGGCTTTGTCGGTACGAACTTTGGGCAACATCCGACCCCTTTCACAACAATCATCTATTTATGGTTGTTTGTGAAACGTTTTTTTTTTTGGTAAATTAAGACGTCAGAAGTGACGTCATGTTGATTGTCATAATCACACGAAACAAACACAAACTGACAGACTGATGTGGTTAGTTTTACACTGTAAATATTGTGATTTTTATAGCACAATGTCGATTAGCTATATAAATTATAAAGCTACCTTGACAACATAATAAAACCAGAAGGGCCTGGCATGGCCAGGTGGTTAAGGAACTCGACTCGCAATCTGAGGGTCGAGGGTTCGATTCCCCATCACACCACACATGCTCGCCCTTTCAGCCATAGGATCGTGAGAATGTAACGTTTAATCTCACTATTCATTGGTAAAAGAGTAGCCCAAGAGTTGGCGGTGGGTGGTGATGACTAGCTTCCTTCCCTCTAATCTTACACTGCTAAATTAGGGACGGCTAGCGCAGATAGCCCTCTAGTAGCTTTGTGCGAAGTTAAAAAACAAACACACAAAATAAAACCAGAAAATTACAGTTTCACTTATTTCAACCTGATCTGTTCCTTGTTGAATAATTACTGCACAGTTTCACTTATTTCTACTTGATCTGTTCCTTGTTGAATAATTACTACACAGTTTCACTTATTTCCACCTGATCTGTTCCTTGTTGAATAATTACTACACAGTTTCACTTATTTCCACCTGATCTGTTCCTTGTTGAATAATTACTACACGTTTCACTTATTTCTACCTGATCTGTTCCTTATTGAATAATTACTACACAGTTTCACTTATATCTACCTGATCTGTTCCTTGTTGAATAATTACTACACTTTTCTTGGGTTTGCGTGACAAATATGTTCAGCAAATGTTAAGAAGATTCTTACCTCCATGTCTTAACAACAATAAAGGAAACTCACACTGTTTAAACAACAAGGAAACTCACATTGTTTAAATAACAAGGAAACTCACATTGTTTAAAAAACAAGGAAACTCATATTGTTTAAATAACAAGGAAACTCACACTGTTTAAACAACAAGAAAACTCACATTGTTTAAACAACAAGGAAACTCACACTGTTTAAACAACAAGGAAACTCACACTGTGTAAACAACAAGGAAACTCACATTGTTTAAACAACAAAGAAACTTACATTGTTTAAACAACAAGGAAACTCACACTGTTTAAACAACAAGGAAACTCACATTGTTTAAACAATAAAGAAAACTCACACTGTTTAAACAACAAGAAAACTCACTCTGTTTAAACAACAAGGAAACTCACACTGTTTAAACAACAAGGAAACTCACATTGTTTAAACAACAAGGAAACTCACATTGTTTAAACAACAAGGAAACTTACACTGTTTAAACAACAAGAAAACTCACATTGTTTAAACAACAAGGAAACTCACACTGTTTAAACAACAAGGAAACTCATACTGTTTAAACAACAAGAAAACTCACATTGTTTAAACAACAAGGAAACTCACATTGTTTAAACATCAAGGAAACTCACGCTGTTTAAACAACAAGGAAACTCACACTGTTTAAACAACAAGGAAGCTCACACTGTTTAAACAACAAGAAAACTCACACTGTTTAAACAACAAGGAAACTCACACTGTTTAAACAACAAGGAAACTCACACTGTTTAAACAACAAGGAAACTCGCATTGTTTAAACAACAAGGAAACACTGTTTAAACAACAAGGAAACTCACACTGTTTAAACAACAAGGAAACTCACACTGTTTAAACATCAAGGAAACTCACACTGTTTAAACAACAAGGAAACTCACGCTGTTTAAACAACAAGGAAACTCACACTGTTTAAACAACAAGGAAACTCACACTGTTTAAACAACAAGAAAACTCACACTGTTTAAACAACAAGGAAACTCACACTGTTTAAACAACAAGGAAACTCGCATTGTTTAAACAACAAGGAAACACTGTTTAAACAACAAGGAAACTCACACTGTTTAAACAACAAGGAAACTCACACTGTTTAAACATCAAGGAAACTCACACTGTTTAAACAACAAGGAAGCTCACACTGTTTAAACAACAAGAAAACTCACACTGTTTAAACAACAAGGAAACTCACACTGTTTAAACAACAAGGAAACTCGCATTGTTTAAACAACAAGGAAACACTGTTTAAAACAACAAGGAAACTCACACTGTTTAAACAACAAGGAAGCTCACACTGTTTAAACAACAAGGAAACTCACACTGTTTAAACAACAAGGAAACTCACACTGTTTAAACAACAAGGAAACTCACACTGTTTAAACAACAAGGAAACTCACACTGTTTAAACAACAAGGAAACTCACACTGTTTAAACATCAAGGAAACTCACACTGTTTAAACAACAAGGAAGCTCACACTGTTTAAACAACAAGAAAACTCACACTGTTTAAACAACAAGGAAACCTCACACTGTTTAAAACAACAAGGAAACTCGCATTGTTTAAACAACAAGGAAACACTGTTTAAACAACAAGGAAACTCACACTGTTTAAAAACAACAAGGAAGCTCACACTGTTTAAACAACAAGAAAACTCACACTGTTTAAACAACAAGGAAACTCACACTGTTTAAAACAACAAGGAAACTCACACTGTTTAAACAACAAGGAAGCTCACACTGTTTAAACAACAAGAAAACTCACACTGTTTAAACAACAAGGGAGCTCACACTGTTTAAACAACAAGAAAACTCACACTGTTTAAACAACAAGGAAACTCACACTGTTTAAACAACAAGGAAACTCACACTGTTTAAACAACAAGGAAGCTCACACTGTTTAAACAACAAGAAAACTCACACTGTTTAAACAACAAGGAAACTCACACTGTTTAAACAACAAGGAAACTCGCATTGTTTAAACAACAAGGAAACACTGTTTAAACAACAAGGAAACTCACACTGTTTAAAACAACAAGGAAGCTCACACTGTTTAAAACAACAAGAAAACTCACACTGTTTAAACAACAAGGAAACTCACACTGTTTAAACAACAAGGAAACTCACACTGTTTAAACAACAAGGAAACTCACACTGTTTAAACATCAAGGAAACTCACACTGTTTAAACAACAAGGAAGCTCACACTGTTTAAACAACAAGAAAACTCACACTGTTTAAACAACAAGGAAACTCACACTGTTTAAACAACAAGGAAACTCGCATTGTTTAAACAACAAGGAAACACTGTTTAAACAACAAGGAAACTCACACTGTTTAAACAACAAGGAAGCTCACACTGTTTAAACAACAAGAAAACTCACACTGTTTAAACAACAAGGAAACTCACACTGTTTAAACAACAAGGAAACTCACACTGTTTAAACAACAAGGAAGCTCACACTGTTTAAACAACAAGAAAACTCACACTGTTTAAACAACAAGGAAGCTCACACTGTTTAAACAACAAGAAAACTCACACTGTTTAAACAACAAGGAAACTCACACTGTTTAAACAACAAGGAAACTCACACTGTTTAAACAACAAGGAAGCTCACACTGTTTAAACAACAAGAAAACTCACACTGTTTAAACAACAAGGAAACTCACACTGTTTAAACAACAAGGAAACTCGCATTGTTTAAACAACAAGGAAACACTGTTTAAACAACAAGGAAACTCACACTGTTTAAACAACAAGGAAGCTCACACTGTTTAAACAACAAGAAAACTCACACTGTTTAAAACAACAAGGAAACTCACACTGTTTAAACAACAAGGAAGCTCACACTGTTTAAACAACAAGGAAACTCACACTGTTTAAACAACAAGGAAACTCACACTGTTTAAACAACAAGGAAGCTCACACTGTTTAAACAACAAGAAAACTCACACTGTTTAAACAACAAGGAAGCTCATACTGTTTAAACAACAAGGAAACTCGCATTGTTTAAACAACAAGGAAACACTGTTTAAACAACAAGGAAACTCACACTGTTTAAACAACAAGGAAGCTCACACTGTTTAAACAACAAGAAAACTCACACTGTTTAAACAACAAGGAAACTCACACTGTTTAAACAACAAGGAAGCTCACACTGTTTAAACAACAAGAAAACTCACACTGTTTAAACAACAAGGAAGCTCACACTGTTTAAACAACAAGAAAACTCACACTGTTTAAACAACAAGGAAACTCACACTGTTTAAACAACAAGGAAACTCGCATTGTTTAAACAACAAGGAAACACTGTTTAAACAACAAGGAAACTCACACTGTTTAAACAACAAGGAAGCTCACACTGTTTAAACAACAAGAAAACTCACACTGTTTAAACAACAAGGAAACTCACACTGTTTAAACAACAAGGAAGCTCACACTGTTTAAACAACAAGAAAACTCACACTGTTTAAACAACAAGGAAACTCACACTGTTTAAACAACAAGGAAACTCACACTGTTTAAACAACAAGGAAACTCACACTGTTTAAACAACAAGGAAACTCACACTGTTTAAACAACAAGGAAACTCACACTGTTTAAACAACAAGGAAACTCACACTGTTTAAACAACAAGGAAACTCACACTGTTTAAACAACAAGGAAGCTCACACTGTTTAAACAACAAGAAAACTCACACTGTTTAAACAACAAGGAAACTCACACTGTTTAAACAACAAGGAAGCTCACACTGTTTAAACAACAAGGAAACTCACACTGTTTAAACAACAAGGAAGCTCACACTGTTTAAACAACAAGAAAACTCACACTGTTTAAACAACAAGGAAACTCACACTGTTTAAACAACAAGGAAACTCACACTGTTTAAACAACAAGGAAACTCACACTGTTTACATACATTTTCAGCAGTTAATAAAACTCCTTTTTGTTGGAACATTTGTTTTAAATTTCTACCAGATATCATTCTTTCTTAACAACAACATTCGTTACGATCGTTATTTTTGTTTTGTTACAGCAAAGACAGATTGGGCTGTGTGATGTATCCACCAAGGGGAATTGAACCTCCGATTTTTGCTTTCTAAATCTCAAGACCTACCACTGTCCCACCAGAGAAACCCGGCCTGGGAAAGTGGTTAGGATGGTCGACTCGTCATGTGAGAGTAGTGAGTTCGAGTCCCCGTCACGCGAAACATGCTTGCTCTTTCACCCGAGGGGCGTTATAAGTAACGGTTAATCCCACTATTCGTTGGTAAAAAAGTAGCTCAAGAGTTGGTGGTAGGTAGTGGTGATTAGTTGCCTTTCTTCTAGCCTTACACTGCTAAATTAGGGATGGCTAGCGCAGATAGTTCTCGTGTAGCTTGGTACGAAATTCAAAAATAACCAGCCAACAACCCACTGGAAAAACTTCATGGTCGGTTCTTTCCAGTGGTGGGTGGAGCGTGACGAAACTGAGCGGACAGAATGAATTTATCACGATTAATCAAACACGCCCTTGTCAAATGTCAGAACAAAGTAATATACAGTCAACAGATGTCACTGTGTGTTGTATATTACTTTATTCTAACGTGAAAACCTGACTTACAAGATAAATGGATATCAGTTTAATAATAAACGCTTTAGCCACGGAAGCTAGTTAGTAAACGAAACAATTCATAAAGTAACAATAACACACACACCCCACCCTCAGCGGAACAGACGAATAGCAGCACGCTTATTCTATTGTTTTTTGTATGTAGAAACGTGAAGACCGAGCCTGGTGTCTTATTTTTATGTTACCTCTATACCGTGAAAACTGATTCTGGTGTCTTGTTTTTATTTTATCTCTATACCGTGAAAATTGATCCGGGTGTCTTTGTTTTATTTTATTTCTATACCGTGAAAACTGATTTTGGTATCTTGTTTTTATTTTATCTGTATACCGCAAAAACTGATTCTGGTGTCTTGTTTTTTATTTTATCTCTATAACGTGAAAACTGATCCTAGTGTCTTGTTTTTATTTTATCTCTACACCTTGAAAACTGATTCTGGTGTCTTTTTTTTAATTACATCTCTATACCGTGAAAACTGATTCTGGTGTCTTGTTTTTTATTTTATCTCTATAACGTGAAAACTGATCCTGGTGTCTTGTTTTTATTTTATCTCTACACCTTGAAAACTGATTCTGGTGTCTTGTTTTTATTTTATCTCTATAACGTGAAAACTGATCCTGGTGTCTTGTTTTTATTTTATCTCTATACCGTGAAAATTGATCCTGATGTCTTGTTTTTATTTTATCTCTACACCTTGAAAACTGATTCTGGTGTCTTTTTTTATCTGTATACGGTGAAAATTGATTCGGGTGTCTTGTTTTTATTTGATCTCTATACCCGTGAAAATTGATCCGGGTGTCTTGTTTTTATTTTATTTCTATACCGTGAAAGCTGATTTTGGTGCCTTGTTTTTATTTTATTTCTATACAGTGAAAATTGATTCGGGTGTCTTGTTTTTATTTGATTTCTATACCCGTGAAAACTGATTCTGGTGTCTTGTTTTTATCTCTATACCGTGAAAGTTGATCCGGGTGTCTTGTTTTTATTTTATCTCTATAAGGTGAAACTGATCCTGGTGTCTTGTTTTTATTTTATCTCTACACCTTGGAAACAGATTCCGGTGTCTTGTTTTTATTTTATCTCTATAACTTGAAAACTGATCCTGGTGTCTTGTTTTTATCTCTATACCGTGAAAATTGATCCGGGTGTCTTTTTTTATCTGTATACGGTGAAAATTGATTCGGGTGTCTTGTTTTTATTTGATCTCTATACCCGTGAAAATTGATCCGGGTGTCTTGTTTTTATTTTATTTCTATACCGTGAAAACTGATTTTGGTATCTTGTTTTTATTTTATCTCTGTAATGTGAAAATTGATTCTGGTGTAATTATGACATCTTACTAACAGACCACAAAGAATATTTTTTCAGTGTCTTGGCCATTCGAGGACTACCTCTTCTCGTTAGTAATAAACCAGAGCAGGGATGGCGAACCTTTTTGAGAGTGTTTGCTCAAACTGGGTGTAATCTTCTTAAAAATTCTCTCGCGTCCCGACGGTAATTTTTGGAGCAAATTATGATTTATTATAATTCTGGATTATTTTAAATGAAATAGCTTTATGAGTTACGTGTTATTAATAACTATAGTAATTCACAAGATGTAAAATTAATGAATTAGTAACAAATGGGCTTTTTTAAGGAACAATGAATCCTCTTTCTTGTTTACGTTTACTCATTGTTTTACTATTAACAGGAAGCATTTCGTGAAATGATAAGTTTTGGTTTATATTATGTAACATAAAAAGATAAAAACGGAGGAAAGGAAAATAAACATATTGTACTCTTAGTGAGACTTTTACTGCTGCACCAACGATGACAGATATTTTATATCAGACTTGTATTTGGTTGTTTTGTGAGTTATGCATGCAGTACCAGTTTCGTCAGCAAGTCTATTTCTATAAGTACAATGAAAATAATGACTCACTTAAATATCTTGATGAAAATACTGTTAATACTGACATTGTGACATTTTTCACAGTCAAAAGTTTCAAAACCCCATTTTCTGCGTTATTCCAGTCACCAACTGATCTCTTTTAATATTTTCTAGTTCAGCTCTTAAGTCGAGGAATTTTTGCCTCCAAATTGAACTGCTTTGAAAATCAATCAGTTGCATCTCAAACTTGTCCAAGTCAATCCACTGCAACATTTCCAAATTCAATTTGTCTAACGTTACACTATTTGTATACTTTATAAATTTTGCAGTTTCTTCAAATAGCTTAAACTTATTAAATCTTAAAGAAAATTGTTCAGAAAACGAATTAGTGATGCTTGAAAATTGTATTTGCAAGTTCCTAATGTATATTTTCTTATGAATATTAAGATCTGTTACGTGTTTTTTTTTTTAGGTTTGGGAAATATTTAAAAGTGCTATTGTAAACATCACGTTTAAAAATTTTCAGTTTGATTTCAAAAGCTTTTTTGTTATGAAACATAACATTAAGTCTTTTGTCAGAACTTCTACTTAACCAACGAACCGTGTCATACATAAGTAGTCATGTATACACCAAATTCCGTCTCTTCAGTAAATTTTCAAATTGTCTTTTTTTCAAAGCATGCGCAGAAATAAAAGTAACTACCTTGGTTACAATTTCTTTCACTTTTTCAATCTTCTTAAGGACAGCTTCTGCACACAAAGCCTCTTCGTGTATAATTCAATGAAAGCCTACCAGTGGATGCCTAACATATTTTGCAAAGAGATTTACAAAACCTGCTTTTTTACCAATCATGCTGGCTGCACCATCATTTGCACGGAAACTATTTTTGAAAGGTCAACCTGTCGATTGGATAATTCGTTCACTACTGCCTTACATAATTCAGCCCCTGTGGTTTGTTCATGTAATGTTACCAAGTTAACCAGTTCTTCGCAAATTTCATCACCCGTACAAAATCGAATAATAATGGCTAGCCTAACAGATGATGTAACGTCAGATCTGTCAACAATAATGGCTAGCCTAACAGATGATGTAACGTCAGATCTGTCAACAATAATGGCTAGCCTAACAGATGATGTAACGTCAGATCTGTCATCAAGACAAATGGAAAGAAATTTACATGAAGCAATCAATATCTTTTGTTAGCTGTTCTGATGTGTTTATTTCCATCTTTAATATTATTGTTTTTTGCTATGTTCTAGAACAGTGGTTCCCAACCTTTTTTATGCCCCGCACCCCTAAAAATTGTAATATGTTCTCGCACCCCTTACAGTAATTATTTATTTGAGAATAAAGGTGAAGGTGGCCAAGACAAATGTTATCTCACACCCCTTGGAACGCTATCTCGCACCCCTGGTTGGGAACCACTGTTCTAGAATAAAAGACAACGAGTGTTCATCATTATTTTTAGCTGTTGTAAAGGTTTGGCTCTAAAGATGTGGTTGTGAATATCTTAAATATCACAAAATAATATTTTCGGTTTGAGAAAAAACAAAATCGAAGTAATTTGTTTTCGTTTCGTCTTTCATTATTCCTTTTAGGGGACATTTTACAATGAATACTCGCCTTTTCCAGATACAAGATTGATGCAGTTATTTAAGCCTAGGTCCATAAATAAATGCTTTGTCTTAGGCCTAGCATTCTTCCAGTAACTGAGTTATGGACCGCATCCCTTGGGATTCTTCTGAAAACTCCGATGCTGATGACAGATTAATTTGATTTCTTGAGTCGAAACTTCATCTAAATTTCTCTGTTATGATGTGATTAACAACTTGGAAATAGGTGATGCAGAATATCATTATTTATTTGAATAATTCCGTTTTGTACACATGAAGGTAGAAATGTCAGGTTTTTATTTAGTGAAATTCATACTTCCTGTAACCTGCCAACTAGGGTTAGTGAAGCTGTGATTTTGTATCGTTTTTTTCGTAATCTTAATACGAATACTTTCCTCTCGATAGCCTAGAAATTGATTAATTTTGATGACCAAAAAGTTAGTATTTAACATTATAGGAACTACTGTCTGCTCAATAAAATGTGATTAACAGTACATGGTTTATCTAGATTTACCGTTCTTGTGGACGAGTAGGTTTATGCTACATTTTTGCCTAGAATAAAATGGGTTTGCTGGGTTTATGAGAGTGTAAGGCTTAGGTCTTTTACGTTAATTAATAGTTCTTTTATCAGAAATTGTATATACTTGCTTAATTTAAAGATTAGTATTCTAACTGTCGGAGATAACTTGAGTGGATAACGGACAAATAACTAAAGTGGTTGATTAGTTTGTGATGATTTTGTTGCATGCGTAACTTTTGTGACTTTCTATTGGATATATATCGGAAGGTTAATTTATTAAGCTATTATTTATTTGTTTACCGTGCATGTTTCCAACTGGATATTGGTTAAACATGAATTAAGATTACATCTAAATTCCTTGCAATATAATCTATTATAGATTAACTTTTTTCGAAGCAATCTATGTTATTTGGTAAGGTTGAATTGTTAGCTTACTGATTGAGTTGTTAGATCAAAACTGTAATTGGTAATTCAAGGTTTGAATTCGTAGCTCATGAACTGAATTGTTAGCTCAGAATGAGAGTTGTTAGATCAAGGATTGAAGTGGTTGCTCAAAGACTGGATTGTTAGCTCAAGGATTGAGTTATTAGTTCAAAGCGTATAACGTGACTCGCTGACAACAGTTTTGAGCAGTATTAGCTCTCACCATCTTAGTTGGCAATGACGTGATATTGAAACTCTTTTTACAAGTGTGGGAAAGTGTAAATTTTGTTTATAAATACACATTCAGGAAATTTCACACCACGAAAGCTGAGAACTGCAGTTTCAAACTATAGCAGTTTTCACAAGCAGGACTACATTAAGATTTATTGGAGCCCTTAGCTCAGATAATGCTTGGAAATAATAACTCACTCTAATTTTTATTCTGCTAGTTCTCCAAACCATAATTTGTTTACTTGAGTTTCAGGTAGGTCCTTTGTATGATGGGGACTTATTAATCTGATACTACTTATAAGTCCAGATTTTCTAAGAAAAATGTCATGGGGTCGATTTTGTATGGACGATGGCATGATGAAGATCTTACATATTTATATATAAACACAGAAATGGGATTGGAGGATCACCAGGTATTGTTTCGCATGTTTGTGGTATAAACTGTAACATGAAATTTTACTATCTCTTGTTAAGTACTAGTGTATTGCAAAAATCTTGAAGTTTAGATTTTACTGGAAAACTGGAGCTCCAGAAATAAAACAACCACTTTGTAATGGAACAATAGAAAGTTGTGTAAACACAAGATGAAACAATAACAACATATCATGCATTTAATTATCCGGTTTCCAGTTGTTTACTAGGAATATGCTAGGTCATAAAATGGCATCTTTACACACAAGTGCTATACGTTTATAGATTATTGAATAATGCAGAAAAATCAAAATGCTATGTTATTGTTAATTTCTTGTTAACGTGGACCTCGTAGTTATAAACTTTAAATGTAAAGATTTCCATGAACACGAACTGTTACAAAATATATTCATTAATACATTTCATAAAATGCTATTTAATTTTCAAAAAAAAAGAAGATAATACTATTAGCAGACATATATAGGCCTTTTATATTGAAAGTTATTCTGTTATTTTACGCCTGATTTGGTCGTCACCGTATGACATAGTAATAAGGGTACCACTACATAGATGTCAGATGTTATTACTGGTTTTTTACAAAAGAGCAACAGCTTTAGTAACTTACTTTGTTAGGGAAGTGGTTGGGTGTTATTTTTCAAGTAACAATGACATTTTAACTTGCTATCTATACGAGTATATGATTGATTTGTTCTGGGGCTACAGTGACAACTTTAACAGATGCGTACCAACCCCTGTGTTCTATTTTTCCCGCCTATTCTCATTTTATAACTTTTTTCCTTTTCGCTAATAGCGCTTACCTTTCCACAAGAAAACAGTTAATGAGAATTTAAGATGTAATGTCCTGATCATCCGTATCGCTTCTAATTTTAGCTTTTGTTTGTTTGTTTGTTTCTGAATTTCGCGCAAAGCTACGCGAGGGCTGTCTGCGCCAGCCGTCCCCACTTTAGCAGTGGAAGACAGCTAGTCATCACTACCCACCACCAACGCTTGGGCTACTCTTTTACCAACGAATAGTGGAATTGACCGTAACTTTATAACGCCTCCACGGCTGAAAGGGCGAGCATTTTGGTGTGACGGGGATTCGAACCGCGACCCTAGAATTACGAATCGTGCGCCCTAACCACCAGGTCATGCTGGATCAATTTGACATTCTAATTTTAAATCACATTAGTTGGAGTACCTGTCCACTGGACGGAAGCTATGTAAATTCATGATTTAAGAAAATATATTTTAGGACATGAAAAGTTACTTCCTTTGCATATAATTGTAAAAAAACGCAAATACGTCCATAAAAACTACGTACACAAAATGTGATACCTCAAATTTGTAAAATCCAACACACCTTCATGCTTAATTTGGTGAAGATTCATCAACGGGGTAGAATTAGTGGTAAAAACGGTAATAAAAACCGCAAAACGTAACAAGCAAAACTGAAAAATTGTATGTACCTTCGCGGGGATCTAACGAATCTTAATGAAGACCTGTGCACATGAGGTGACTTAGTGGAAAAAAAACCCACAAAATCATAAAATCTGCAAAACACAAAACTAAAAATGTGTATCTACCTTCCCGTGAACCTCCATACCAAGTTGCTCCCAGCGGCACTTCTGCGGACTTCCATCGTTAGAAGTTAGGTTTCGATACCCGTGTTGAGAAGATCACAGATAGCCCATTGTATACGTTGGTGCTTAACTTCAAACAAACAAACCATATCAAACTTAATGAAGATCTATCTACAAAGGACAAAGTAGTAATAATAAACACCCATCAAAATCCGCAAAATGAAAGCTGAACATTTGTATGTATCTCTCCACACATCAATTGAAACTTCATGCCAAATCTGGTGAAGTAGCGGTAAAAAAGACCCATATAATACTGTAAAATACAAAACTAAAATTCTTTACCTCCACATGGACCTAATGAACCTCCGTACTAATTCTGGTAAAGATCCATCCTTAACCTGTAAAGTAGTTACATGAACATACAACAGACAGTACTCTTATATTTATATAGATAAGTAGTTACATAAACATACAACAGACAGTACTATTATATTTATTTAGATAAGTAGTTACATGGACATACAACAGACAGTACTATTACATTTATATAGATAAGTAGTTACATAGGCATACAACAGACAGTACTATTATATTTATATAGATAAGTAGTTACATGAACATACAACAGACGGCACTATTATATTTATATAGATAAGTAGTTGCATGGACATACAACAGACAGTGCTATTACACTTATATAACTTTGAAGCTTGAGTTAAGTTTCAATCCTTACAATACATCTTCAACACTAAAGTTGATTCTACTTTTACTGAGTAAAGGTCAGCAAGGTCAGCTATTTTGTTGTTTTTCTGTCTTTGTCCGACCTTTTTCTGCAGTGTTTTCGTTGTAATTGTTTTTCATTAAAAATCTTCAATGTTAGAAAGGTTGCATGAAACGCTCTTTCTTTAACACACACACACACACATGTATATAAGCATTTGAAACTCCTTACTTTGCTAGACACTCGAGAAGTTGTCTTTGTAATTACACTACGAACGTGCCCTGGCTGCATTCTTCACTACAACTACGTGACATGTAGAGATCTAATTTGAGTATTGTTTTTACTGCTGTTTCAGCAGAGCCATCTAGAGTACAGCAGGACTTTGATACGAAACCAACTGTGTGATGAACTTCTCGCTGACGCCGCAAAAATAGTTATACTTGGAAATGTAAATAACTTATTCCATCAAGTTTGTTCGATGGCACACACATAAAGCATATAGCACTGACGTGCAGAGAAGTATGGTTGGGTGGGATCAGGTTCCTGGTCTCCTGCCCTTTCTACTCTCTCATAAAAATATTAACAATAACGAAAATATACACCTGTTTTCACACCTTCTTTGGCGTGAGATATTAGGAAAATGTGTTTGTTTGACATTAAGCACAAAGCTACACGTACTCTAACCACCACGGGCATCGTAAAACAGTTTCAATCGTTGTAAGTTTACAGCTGTTGGAAAAAACAAAACAAAAACAGTCAGCTTTAGATGGAATGGAAAACAAAGACTTAAAGTTAATTACAGTGAAAAACACTGTGATATGTTATTAAGTGTTAATGCGCCATAATTCATTATCTAGTTTTAGATCATAAAAGTGGCTATAAAACTAACTGTATATCAATAAAAGAGCTGTTTTTTTATGTTTTACTTTTGTATACCAGAAGCAACCAACAGTTTCCGTGTGTCATCAAACACCAAAACAAACTTTGCTTGTGCAAAGTTGCACGAAAAGTGCACGTTTTGCTAATGGGTCTTTACAATTTTTAAAGTCCTCTGCACATTACTGTGAAAAACATTACAGGTTTTCAAGAATTAACAGAAATTGACAACACTTATTATCCGCTATCGTAATGTGACCTAGGTTACAACTTTAAGTCATATAAAAATACAAAGACACTTTTTATTCGCTATTTTGTTATGGTGACTTGTACGACCGAATTGATGTGTAAAACACTAGTGCGTTTTCCATTTTACGTTCTAAGTAACCATATGAAATGAATTTTAGCTTCATCTAATCAACCCCAACACTTTACTACAGAACGGTCCAGAACGGCGTCCCCTTTCGAGAATTCAAACTATTATTGTTATTTGTCTCTTGATTTGAATGAAAATGTACCATGTTACTACACCCTTGATAAGGTCCGTCTGTTTTTAAATTCCAAGTTTAACCACTTCTCCACTGAATTTTTGCTGTTGTTGTTTAGCCACCTACGTCATGTGTCCCAGTCACATCGAGAGAGAACATTGTGATGAGCTACGTCAAGCAGCTTGTGGGATATACTGAAGAGAATATGTACTAATAGTGATGAAAGTCCAGATAAACAGTACAGAACATGAACACAACATCATACAGTTCTCTTTGAGCAGTACCAGCCATATTAAACACTTTGGTGGTAGTGTTATAAAAAATATATTTTGTGGAAATCAGATCTTCCGTGAAACATATTACCATCAACATGTACAACCACGAATCTATTGCCACCAGCATGTACAACCTTGAAACATATTACCATCAATATGTACAACCTTAAAACATATTACTATCAACATGCACAGCCTTGAAACTATTACCGTCAACATGTACAACCATGAATTTATTACCATCAACATGTACAAGCTTGAAACTATTACCCTTAACATGTACAACCTTGAAACATGTTACTATCAACATGCACAATCTTGAGACTATTGCCATCAACATGTACAACCTTGAAAGATATTACTATCAACATGTAGAACCATGAATCTATTACCATGAACATGTACAACATTGAAACTATTACTCTCAACATGTACAACCTTGAAACTATTACTGTCAACATGTACAACCTTGAAACCTTTTTCGATTAACGTGGTGTTCACAGATTGCTGTACGTGGCAATTTTTATCAAAACCTTCGCGACGTGAAAACCCACTTGTAGAGAAATATATATGTAAAAACGGCTGGTGTGGGTTGACAATTTTTTTATGTGAACCTGATGATAGCGGAAGTAGGTCGAAAAGCTGTTCGTTTCTCTACATTAATAATAATAAAAACAAAATTCTCAACCCAGACCATCTGTTTTTACATATATACTTCGCCACGTTTGTAAAGAGAGGAGTCTGGTACATACCATTCAGATGTGGTTCATGAAAGAGGTCTGGTTGGGTTTGTATCATTTGAGAAACACAGGGTAATATTTCGATATAGTTTAATAATGCTGAACTGATGAAATGTGCAGGTTTACAACTGTCACACGCGTGTACCACCATATTTCTTGTTTTAATCACGTGATGATTTGCTTGTTATCACACAAATTACAATATCAGTAATTCGTCTAATTACTTCAGTAAAGCTGTAGTAAACAGCTGACAAGATTGTTGTAGTGCGAATCAATACATCAGTATACTGTATTGGTATTATGGATAATTATATGCAAAGTACACAAACTGCTTTACTTTATTACGATAGCTGTAATGTAAGTAATATTGGTATGTGTTACATAATTTACAGTATATTAATATTAAACAAATGTGTCATGTATACTATTTTACTTTGTCATAACAGCTGTGGTGTAAGTCATATTGGTATATGTGTCACAGTGTACTGATGTCTGCAATGTTGTCATAATCTAAAGTGTACTGATGTTGTGTAATGTTATCATAATCTAAAGTGTACTGATGTGTAATGTTATCATAATCTAAAGTGTACTGATGTGTAATGTTATCATAATATACAGTGTATTGATGTTATGTGATATCATCCTAATGTACAGTGTACTGATGTTGTGTAATGGTATCGTAATGTAGAGTGTACTGATTTTGTGTAATGTCGTCATAATATACAGTGTACTGATGTTGTGTAATGTCGTCATAACGTACAGTGTACTGATGTTGTGTAATGTCGTTATAATGTACAATGTACTGGTGTTTTGTGATGTTGTTATAGCGCCACGTTTTAACAGTGTACTGATATTGTATAATGCCATGTTTTATCAGTACATCTATTATATACATCTATAGAGTGAGAATGCAGGCTCCTTGTTTTCTTTTCTTATAGGATACATTTTGTTAAACTTTTTTCTACATAAAAAATGGTTCCTTTGAAATTTGATCCGAGAAAATGGTTCTATATTACTGATACTGTTATTGTGGAGAGAGGGTCCGAATAAATGTAAAGAGGATAAATGTAAAGAAACCCAAGCATTCCAGGTCCTCAAATACCATTATCAGAGGAAAATAACTGGGGGTCAGTCAAATTTCTGATAACTTAATAATTTATTGAATTGCATTGAAAACTTGATTTTATATTCAGCTCAATACCCTTTCATAGTTTTACCCCTGATGGCTGAACTGTTTGTTTGGACATTAGGAGTAGACAAATAATGTAATGGTAGCCACTTTTACAGCTTTGCACTTAAGAAATCTTGCGGAGTTTGACTTATTAGTCCTGCCATCTAGCGTACAAAATATAAAACGTATGTTACTTTAATCATTTGGTCAGAAAGTCTAACTTATCTACTTGTATGTAAGCAAATTTTTTGTAGATATTGTTAAAGATAAAACGTTTTCGGAAACACATTCCTTCCCATTATATCCTGAGTACATTTCAAAAAATAATAAAGATTGTTTAAATTGTTTTACTAATGAAATCAGTTTAATTTAATAGTAGAAACATGAAAGAAAAAAGTATTTTAACTTTATGTGTTAAATTGTGTTTTTTAGGGATTATTTCATTTAGTATCTGGAACTGCCTTTTAACATTTTCCTTTCTCTTACTACTTTGCTGGCTAGAGTAATTTGTTTTAGGTGCCAGTTTTGGTTAACACCTGTTGAATATAAATGTTAATGTATTCTGTAGTGTTGTATCTGTGTTAAGGTTTAATAATGCTAATGTATTCTGTAGTTTTTTTCTGTGTTAAGTTTTGAAGAGAATATCACTTTATTTTAACCTCAAATAGGCATAGCGTATAGTAAGTGTGCTGGCCTGCGGATGCGCAAGTCCAAAGTCTTTGAAACCATGGGGACATTATTTGGCTGACGGTGAGATCCTACTATTCAGTGACACAAAGTTAACTCAGTAGTTGATGATGGGTTAGTTGACAAGCTGCCTTCTCTCTAGTTAAGGAGATTAGAATTAGGGAATGGTCAGGGCAAATAGCTTTATGTGAATATCCAAAAAGAAACAAATATAATTTATCCTGTGATGTCATACTTCTGTTTAGTTTTCTTAAAGCTAATGTTAATATATTGTGCTATGTTGTTTCACTGCTTTTTATTTATTTTTTAGTTTCTGTCATTCCCTTTGTGGTCAGTTTCAACTGGAATTCTAGAAGAATCTGTAACGTTATTTATCACTGGATCATGTGAAATCGATGATTCAATATATTCTCTCTGTTTATAGCCAATTAGCTCAGAACTGACACCAAAGTTAAATATTTTTCTGCGTGTACACAAGATTGGGAAGTTAATAGCGATATATTACATTTATTTTATTTAGGGTTTCTAACTGTGTGCTTATCAAATAATGTGGCGAAGGTTGACATCGTTTTTGTTGTACGATTAGAGAAGTTATTCAATATGTGACTTAAAAACTTTTTCTGTGAGTTCAGTTGTAAAGCTACAACAGTTAATTAAAGTCTTTAATAGGTCAGTATTTGTATCGGTTGGACTGTAAATTTTCCCGTATTATATTACTAAGCGATTTAGTTCTATGGTTGTTTACAACGTACGACGTTTACCAAAGGATTCAGTGTGTATGTGTGTTTTTCCTTACAGGAAAGTCACATTCAGCTGCCTGCTGTGTCCACTGAAGGGAATCGAACTCTTGCCTTCAGTATTAGAAATACGTAGACTTATCGTAGTCCCATCCGGTAATCCGAAGTATAAAGTCCCTCCCTCCCCTAGTGACTCAACGGCATGTCTACTGACTGACATCGCTAGAAACTGGGTTCTGATACTCGTGGTGGGCAGAGCACAGATGGTCCATTGTGTAGCTTTGTGCTTAATTCCAAGCAAACTAAAGGATAAAGTCCACTGTTAACAGAGTTAAATGTAACATGTAGATTTTTCTGATAAGTTTAAATTGTAGAATATCATTATGACCCCTAAGAACTCTCTGAGCAGCTCAGATAGCCCTCGTATAGCTTTGCGCGAAACAAACAAACATTCTCTAAACGTTGTAAACTTGTAGTACCATAACTTTACCTGATTTCTGTAAATACACGTCGGAACCACACTGGGGTGTGAATGGCCACATTAATGTCTGTCTGAATAATGTTGGTCCACCCGTATGTTGCTGCTAACATTTTCTTAAGTTTTCTCTTCTTCCATGTGATTGACGTGTCCAAAACCCGTATCAAAATATATACCATACCAAATGTGCACGACAAAGTTAACGTTAAAATGCTATTTGGAATGTATGGCAAACAATTTAGTTTACGTGTTTTTGAACAGTTGGTGATATTTAAAACTGTTGTACAATATTCCAAACCGTCTGTACTTATTGCTAGAGAATCTGTATTAATTTATAACTACCCCCACTCTTCCCCTCATAGTCAGGGACGTTCCGACATCCCCACTGTACGTCAGTATTTATTTAATTTCACAATTTATTACTAGAGGTGATCCGTTAAATAACTGAAGAATTATATGCCCTATTCTTTGGTGAACAATCAGTCTATAATACAATGAATTCAATATCTACGTAAGTAACAAAGTGAACTGTAGCCTGAAAAAAAAAAAAGACATTTAAGAACGCTGTCAAAAACAACTGTAAGTACTTAGCGAATATTTACTATTCAGTGTACGGTCGGTCGACACGAGGCTTTGTCTCAAACACTGTTTTCTTTATCCAATTAGTTCATAGATATTTACAACGTACGTGCTTCTAACCGGCTGGCCACAACAGGGATATTCAGTTTGTTGTGTCCCAGCGAGAGACGGGGGCTTAGAATAATTAACTTGTCAATAGTCTAATCAGATATACAAGTTGTTGTTTTTTTTTTTTTGTCCCTTTTTGTTATCACTAACATTTTCTTTCGATGGTGATATGAGAATATGTTACATTTTGTCTAACTCTACGTATTAATGGAATATCTAAGCTTGTGTGTGTGTGTGTGTGTAGCTGGAATAGTTGATTCCCAGTTGATTTTAAAGAGAGAATGAGACAAGGAGAGAAGATACAGTTACTAGAACTGAACTTGTAGAAAATGTCAATATGTCGAAAAACCCTTGACAAGCAATTATGTTCTCGTTTAACCCATTGTATTTTTTTTTTTTCAAATAAACTATCGCTAATACCTCAATGTGTTTTCGATTTTAATGTCCTAGTTACAAAAATACCTAATCTGATATTTTTCTGTATTAATTAAAATATGAAAATTTGTTATTTATCAAATAGTATTATTGTTATTATTGTAGCAGGGTACAATGGATGTCTATATACATAAGTTAAATACGTTGTATTAAAATGGCTTTGGAGCATCACCACATCGCTATAATCCATGTCGCCAGATCGTTCGTGCTCTGTCTGACGACAGTGCAGCTTAACTATATACATGCAAAGAAGTTTTCGTCGTAAAAAGGTTCCATCATGAGCATGTTGTGTCACAAGCTCGCCACACCTTACTACATGCAATTCCTAATCCAGTACCTATTTTAATAGTCCAATCACACAGAAGTTAATAGATGCTGAATCCAGTGATTTCATCAGTGTGTCTTTCTATGGATACCCGCTTAATTCGTTTTACAGCTCCTTGAAATATGCAATGGTTGAACTAGAGATATAACTCATTGTATTGATGAGTACATACCCTGTTGGCTTTTCTTCCACACGAAGATGGTTATTGATATTGTTCCATGCTATTGCCTGGGGCATGTGAACGGCTTTTGCCGTTAACCTCTGTGTTCTTGCGTTTTCACGTGATACAAGACGCTGCATGAATGGAGTAAAATTTGCTACAGGTCTCTTTGTTGATGGTTATGATACCCCAAGTTGATCCATATTGCTTGCTTTCCAACTTCTTTAAGTAGTACAAGGGATATGCCTGTTTTGAATTTTTCTAAATCCTTAATCATAACACATTTTTATGATCTGAGTGTAATAATATTTTGCATCTAATAGTTTACTTATGTACTTTTTCGAAAGCGATACGTTTTTGATGGTATCGCACAGCCCAGATAATGCCAAACAATGTCAAAATTTAGGTCTCGTACATACCGTTTCGCCGTAACTTTTTATGGGCGTGGCTGACAAGTAGCTTGCTGATATGCATATCTAAATCGCTTTAGTATAACATATTCAAACCTCTATATGTCGGATATCAAAGGCTGAGGGGGAAACTGAGTAATGGAAGCATTTGTTTTCAATTTATGTATTTATATCAAGTAAGGACAATATAGAATATAAAGAATAGACTTTCATGATATATTAGTCAAGTCCACTAACATTTAAGCCAATATTTTTTACTGTTTTTATATCTGCCATATATTCTTCCAGTTTGTTAATATAGCCAGACTGATTAAAGTGATAAATATAATATGCATCTACCAGACATTCTGAATGTCTCGTATTCGCCAAGTTTGATAATATGATTGGTATCAACTAATTGATAAATATAATCTGTATTCACCGAACTCCATAAATAATTGTATCCATCAAATTTGTTTGCTTGAACTGTATAGTTGGGTTTAATAATCTAATCCGAATTATATAATTGGCAATATGATTTATATCCACCAAAAATTCTTAATATATTAGTTCATTCAAGTTCATTAGTCTGACTGGTAAACATGACGGATACAGGTCAGATTGGTGGATTTGATGAAATGTTAATGTGATACTTTGAGCCTATATTTGTTTTTCTTTTCAAGTTTGTTATTAATCATACTCAACACTAAAGTAAACATAGCTTAATTAAACAACCAGTTAACTAAGGCTACCAATTTTTGTATTTTTTTGTATCAAATTTCCAACTGGTTTTCAAACGAGACCTATAACTCAGAATAATAAATAATAACAATAATAAACTATTCGAAATCGCTCGAATTTTGAGTCTCGTTTTAAAACCATTACAACTTTTATATGTGATCCTGTGAGCTAACTTCTTAAACAAATTTTCAA
Source organism: Tachypleus tridentatus (assembly GCF_004210375.1). Classification (NCBI taxonomy): domain Eukaryota; kingdom Metazoa; phylum Arthropoda; class Merostomata; order Xiphosura; family Limulidae; genus Tachypleus; species Tachypleus tridentatus. The sequence goes on along the minus strand of NC_134837.1, from coordinate 183,022,982 downwards.
CTGAAATTGACGCTTGTGGATTTATTTAATAACTAAATAATTAATTAATATTTAAATAGAAGTATGGACTTCTCCCCTCTCACGTGGCTATTCCAATTTTAAAATTTTACTGGAGTTTTAAGATCTCTGCGTTATAATATGAAGTTTAGTGTGCGTCTTCCAGTATTAATAAAACAGTAATTCACATAATAACGAATGTGCGAAGTGACACGATCATTACAGAGCTATAAGCATCTTGTTGTTGTTGTTGATTTTGAATAAATAGAGAACTTTGAATACTTTGGTGGTAGTGATATAGAAAATTTATTTTGTGGAGACCAGGTTCTCCGTAGAGCATTTTACCATCAACATACACAACCTTGAAACATGCCACTTTCAACATGTACAACCTTGAAAAATATTACTGTCAATATGTACAACCTGGAAACTATTACCATCAACATGTACAACCTGGTAAATATTACTATCAACATGCACAACCTAGAAACTATTACCATCAACATGTACAACCTGGAAACTATTACATCAACATGTACAACCTGGAAACTATTACTATCGACATATACAACCTTGAAACATATTATAGAGTGTATAAATAACATTGTGATGTTCAGAAATACTATTAGACAACTGGCACAAATAGATCGACAAATCGATTGGTGTATTTACTAGGATTTCCAGTGTTCTGCGATTGGGTATATATCTGTTTTGTTAAGAAAGATTTATAGATATCAAAGGAATCGTTTTAATTTGCTCAAGAATAATTTACTGATGGATCAAAAATTAGTTTTATTTTCAAAGTAAGCCCTCTACTGACGCAGCGTGAAGTCTGAAGCTAATAATGCCAAAATTCCAGGTTCCGATATCCATGGTGGACATAGCACAGGACATTGTGTAACTTTTTGAGTAACAGCTAACAAAGAAAATTAATTTACAAAAGAGAATAATCAAATAATTTTTCCCAAACCCTTTCTAATAGAAAAATTCACCAGAAACTAATTTTCATTTACCATAAGTGATTTTAAACATATTAAAATGTTTAACTTTCATAAACTTTTGTCCAGGTTTGTAGATATCGAAGTTTGATAATACAGTGTTAAAAACATTTTAAAGTTAATAGACGTTGCAGTGTTATAACTATGATAAGGTATAAACTACTGTTATAAGATGTTTAAATCACCCTCTCTGATTATTATTATGCAAGTTAGGCCCTTTTTTTTTTAAAGTCATGTGGTTTGACTTTTAGAGTATCAACTATTCAGCATATACTAGACTTTGTTTCGGTCATCGCTCTGAAGTGAATCACAGAATTCAAATCATATAAACTATTCACGTCTCGTGACAACATCTTTGAAAAGACATTTGGATATTTTACTCACAGCATGCTGAAATTTTTACCAAGCGTCTCAAGGTATTATTATCAGAATATGAGTGCTTTCAGTTGAATGGTACGGCTGTATACACCTAGACAAGATATATGACCACCAATGACACGGCTGTTTGTACGCCTATTACAAAATATATCACCAACTGCTAGACAAAATATATCACTGCCAATGATACAGTTGTTTGTACATCTAGAGTACAAACTTCGGAGTACAGGCTTCGGTGTTGAGTCAGACGTTCGCAGCCGAAATTAGATGTTGTGTCAGTGTACAGATGCTTAGAAGAAGACTTTACAAGTTTTTATGCAGAGGTGAATACTATTCACAGCAAGGAACGCAATAGCTCTGTCGCAAAAACACATCCAGTGGACCAATATGATTTATACAGGTAAGATGTCTACGCTCATTTCAAGAGTATATCAAATCTGATCCAACCAATTTTCGTCCAGAAGATGATGCATATGGTGATGGCGAGACAAAAGAGTGAAGAAGGATAAGCAGTTGTAAATAAACCAGTCTCTACATGCTGCAGAACGGTACTGGTACTACTGATGCTACACATGATAAGAACAATATTTTACGACCCTTCAGGATTTCAGCTACTGCAACGTGTAGTTAACCTCGAGTTCAGCTTATTGGGGTATATCGCCAGCCCTCACGGTGCTCATATAGTCGAAAGAAAAAATGGGGTGCCCTTTACTCATCGGACTTCTATCCCGTGAAGCATGTCTCCTTGAATACACATCTAAATCCGTCACGTGACTCCAGAGACAAACGATGACTTAAAAACGTAACTTGGAAGATATGGTCGGAGAATACTGCGGATTTTAACAATACTATCTATGATTTCAAGCATGACAGTCTGTGGTCACTGTATTTATCATGAACTGTAGGTGTGCTAAACCCCAGCTAATAAATGTTTAGGAGCATAGACTGAGTGAATGACCAATCCCTTGTACTTCAGGTAACATGATCAACGTACATGGAAGTTAACTGAAGAGAATGAATGATATTTTTTTTATAATAGTAATATTGCCTGGTCATAGTTCTAACGTTAAAAACCTCAATGATAATTTCATTGGTTTGAACACTGTAAATTTTACGCGTTAATTCAACATTTTCAGGTGTGGAATGTTGACCGGATATTTGGTCAAAAGTGGTAATGTAGACGGATGGCGTTTCTACTTGATTGTTCTTCTTGTGGTCATAAATTAGGGATTATCTGTTTCTTTGTCGTCAAGTGCAAAGTGACACAATTAGCTATCTGCGCTGTTCCTGCCGCCAGTATCGAAACTAGATTTTTAATTGTATGAGCACTCAGACCTTCTAGTGTGTCTCTGGTAGTGCTATAGATTAGGGAAACTATGTCTGAACCTGGTCGTTTAGTTTATGTGCCGCAGGAATTGTTATTTAGCTTGAAAGCACTAAACAGTGAGACTGTTTAATATTAACAGCTTTCGTGCCTCCTACCATTCTACAGCTTTGTGCTTAAACTACAAACAAATTAGTCACTTGGTTCTATTCTTTTGAATATTTAAATATAATACTGAATTTCTAATAAAATACAATATGTTCTTCAGACGATCAAATAAGCTTGTATTTTAAGGTACCGGATATTTAAGAAATGTGATCTTGAAATTAATTCATCCAGGGCTTTTTTATTTTTTCGTAGTTAAAAATAGTACACTGTTATTACATTGTTAACAAGTTAATTCATAGAAATGTTCAACTGAAATAAAATATTATTTCTTTATTTCTTTTTTACAGGTATGTTGAAACTTCACACTTTGAATAATTTTTAAGGGTAAACACTGTACTTCTTGGTGACAACGACTCCTGTGAATTTCTATTTAATAAGTTTTCATCCTCGGTCCCTATTCCAAAGTATTAGGTCAACGGAGCAAAGAGCATATAGGAAATATAAATGTTATTTTGATAATTTTGAAAGGAAATTGTATTCAAACCCCTTGGACAGATGTGATTTGACGTGTTATTAAAAAACAGCAGAGAAACACGTGTTCATATCTCTGCTAGTGAAGAACATACTTATCAATCAATCCACTGACTTTACAAATGGTTTCCTGTGTGCTCCTGACATGTGTCCCAGGTTGTAGTGTCAGCTTGTAACTGTGGGTCTGTATACACTCGCTATCGGTGCAAAGCCTTTCCCAAAACACAATCAGTTACAAGGTTTAAAACACTGCTGTTGTGCTAAACTTTGCTGTTTAAAAAAAAATAAAAAATAACGTATTTATAAGACATGTTCAACAGTTCTGGAAATTTTTAAGTCACGTGCTAGTTCATATATATATATATTTGTCAATTCTATTTTTTTTTATCATAACTAAATCTGTTTCCTATTATCGGCAGTTTATTAAAACTGAATATTTACAAGTGACTGTATAATGTAAGTTTGAAGTGCTTCTGTTTTCTGTAGACGATAAATAAGTGAAACGTTTAACTGCAAGAGCAACAAACTTGGTTACGTAATTCTACAAATAGTGAAACGTTTAAAACATTCGCCCGCGTCGCGCTAAACATGCTCGCTCTCCCAGCCGTGGGGGCGTTATAATGTGACGGTCAATCCCACTTTTCGTTGGTAAAAGAGTAGCCCAAGAGTTGGCGGTGGGTGGTGATGACTAGCTGCCTTCCCTCTAGTCTTACACTGCTAAATTAGGGACGGCTAGCACAGATAGCCCTCGAGTAGCTTTGTGCGAAATTCCAAAAAAAAAAAAAATTATGTTTTTAAGGCGACATTGCAACATATTACATAAATAGATGTCTCTTTATTCAGCACAAGTCACAGCACGTTTGTCGTAATAAACAGCGAAACGTTTAAGTATTTGAGTGGATGTTTTTTATAGAATCATTTATATTGGGAAACGTTAAACTGCTGGATTAGATTTTGTTATCAAACTATTTCAATGACGAAATTATTAATTGCTTGTTTGGGCGCTAATTTATCAAATTATGTTAATATATAACGAAACATTTAAACAGTTATTTGATTATTTAAAACATGTCGTGAAATATTTGATACTTGCAGATGTATTTATGGAAGTATGAAAAATAGTTAATACAAAAATGTTACGAATATTAAATTGAAGTACCTTTAACTTATATGAACATTATAAATTTCTATAAATTATTGACTTGTTCTGTCTTTATACTATTCACTACAGGCCAGGTAGTTAAGGCACTCGACTCGTAATCCGAGAGTCGCAGGTTCGAATCCCTGTCACACCAACATGCTCGCCCTTTCAGCCGTGAGGGCGTTATAATGTAACGGTCAATCCCACCATTCGTTGGTAAAAGAGTAGCCCAAGAGTTTGCGGTGGGTGGTGATGACTAGTTGTCTTCCCTCTAGTCATACACTGCTAAATTAGGGACGGCTAGCGCAGATAGCCCTCGTTTAGCTTTGTGCGAAATTCAAAACTAACCAAACTATTCACTACCGGTGGGGTCCATACGTTGCATCGTATTGAGCACTTGTATCTCTTTACCTGTTACAGCACTGACTTTTTACAATTAATATTTTTACAAACTCTTTGAAAGAATAAAACAAAACAGCATAAAATTAATCATTTTCTCTGTACAATACATAAGGAATCCTGGCAGTAATGTATATATATTTTAATGTGTGATTCTTATGTTATTTGTAAGAAACAAAATCATGGATCCCAAGTACAATCTAGTGTATAATGGTTTAGAAGAATTCGTGTATACTACGAATGGGATTTCTATATGTATTTATCGTGTTTAACTCAAGCTGTTTCATGTATCGGTCGAGTTTTTCCTTTGATAAATATATAGCTTGATATGTGGTTGTTGTTGTTTTTCTACTGGTGATTAAAGACCCAGTAGACTTGCCTTACTTGACCTGATCTTCACCAGTAATACTTTGTCAAAGACATAAAGTTGCGTAACACTAAGATATCTTTCAAATTGGTTTTAGCTTCTTATGTTGTAATACTTTAACTTCTTAGAGTATGTTTTCCAAATCTTCATGTTGTAGTTGGGACTTTCAAGGTAAGAATTCCCATGACTAGGCGTGGTCTAATGGTTAGCGCCTTCAGCTGTGGATGTTATTGTCTGTTATTAAGCACAAAGTTGCAGTAAGGGTTATCTGTGTTCTGCCCATCACGGTTATCGAAACCAGATTTCTAGCTGTATAAGTCTGCACAAATACCACTGTACCACTGGGGGGTTGAGCTCCTGGTTCGAAACGTGATGCTGTTGAGGATACTCCGCACCTTCGGCTGTGGGTGTCTTGCAAAATTGTTAGTGAATTCTGTTATTTGACTTAGAGATTCCACCAACGACCGTATGGTGGCGCGTGACAGTCGGCAGTTCTTCTCAGACCTGGCCTGACATGGCAAGGTGGTTAAAATGCTTGATTCCTAATCTGAGGGTCGCGGGTTCGAACCCCCCTCGCACCAAACATGCTCGCCCTTTCAGCCGTGGGGGCATTATAAAGTGACGGTCAGTCCCACTATTCGTTGGTAAAAGAGTAACCTAAGAGTTGTTAGTGGGTAGAGATGACTAGCTGCTTTCCCTCTAGTCTCACGCTGCTAACATGGGAAAGATATTGACTCAGGTTAGGCCTAAATACTCGGTGTTTCTTTTTGTTAATTCTCAGGGAACGTCTGCAAATCATTACGTTTTAGATATAACATTATATTTCATAAGTAAATATTAGCTTTGTGCGAAATTAAAAAAACAAACCTTCTCAGACCTCCAGATCAGTGTTTCAAATTTAAGGATGACTATACCTCAACCCTAAGCTTTACTATTGTAGTCAATGCAGCCCGCGTGTCCTTTAAGGGTCAAAATTTCAATTATAATAATCATTTCTTTTCTTTTTCGTGAATGATTGTCCTACTCCCGCTTGATCAGCGGTAAGTTTAGAGAGTTACAACGCTAAACTTTTGGGCTCGATTCCCTGTAGTTGACAGGGTATAGTTAGCCTATTGTGTATCTTTATGTTAAATAACAAAACCGTAAAATATATATTTTTGCCTCTTTCCGTGTATTATATTATATTATATTATATTATATTATATTATATTATATTATATTATATTATATTATATTATATTATATTATATTATATTATATTATATTATATTATATTATATTATATTATATTTCATTTCTCAAACTTTTCCATACTTACAATTACGAGAAAAATGAAAACAGTTGCGGTTGTTAGTATCACCGTCTTGTGTTTACTTGTGTGTATTACAGCTCTTAGGGTTTTGAAAGATTTTATAGAATAGAAAGAATAATCAATATGGGTTACAGGTAGAAAGATGAATGCAGTTCTTGATGTGTAGGCCTCCGGTTCGTGTTCTTGGAAACTTGGGCAGTTTAGCTATCACAGTTTAACTACCACAGTTTGACTGCCACACTGTAAGTACCAGAGTTTAACAACCACAGTTTAATAGCTACAATTTGAGTACCATAGTGTAAGTGCCAGAGTTTAATTACCATAGTTTAACTGCCACAGTGTAAGTACCACAGTTTAATATCAAAGTAACGATTCTCGACATGTGTCTCAAACAAAACGTCACCCATGCCAAAACTTGGTCAATAAACTTAATAGTATTCAGCTGAAAAAAGGAACTGCGGGAAATACGTTATTTTGATTTTTGCATCTACTGTGGAAAATTCTGATATTGTATGAATCAGTTTTTACGAAAAGAATTATCTGGAGCTGGCAAGTTAAGTTGCAACAGAGTGACGTCAGTCTGGGTCTAAAGCTGAGTCGTTAATTTTTAACTACTAGTTCTGTGAAATGTAACTATTGGATGGCGGTACAGAGATCACGTATAGTTCGTGCCTAATTATTTTTTCTGGTGAATTAATGTAACATTATATGAATGTAAAAAGACGTATTGGAAATAACGTGATGTATCACGTAAAATTTTTATTATTCCGAATTTTAAAGTTGGAATCCTTTTTGTATCTTAATATTTATTTATGAAGTATAATGTTTTATCTAAAATGTAATGATTAGCAGACGTTCCCTGAGAATTAACAAAAAGAAACATCGAGTATTTAGGCCTAACCTAAGTCAAGATCTTTCATGCGTGTAAATGCGATATCATATTTCCGTAGTTTATCTACATAAAAAAAAGTGTTTCCAGTAATTTATTTTTTCGACATTTAATACTCACTTTTCTGGGTGGTGTCAAATCTTCTTAGAAATACTATGGTCAATTACTGAAGAACAAAACACCCGAAACGTTGTAAATCTGTTGTATTAAACCAAGGAAGAACAAAACACCCGAAGCGTTGTAAATCTGTTGTATTAAACTAAGGAAGAACAAAACACCCGAAGCGTTGTAAATCTGTTGTATTAAACCAAGAAAGAACAAAACACTCGAATCGTTGTAAATCTGTTGTATTAAACTAAAGAAGAACAAAACACCCGAAACGTTGTAAATCTGTTGTAGAAAACCGAAGAGAAGCAAAATACCAGAAATGTTGTAAATCTGTTGTATTAAACTAAGGAAGAACAAAACACCCGAAACTTTTTAAATCTATTCAACTTTAAGAGTGTATAGCGTATACTGTCTGGAATATCATATATTCTTCTTGGTCGGGCGTGGATTAGTGGTTAACATGTGGACTGCGGAACGTGATCGCCAAGGTATTTCAATAATAATAACAACTAATCGTAATATTCAGTTCAAACTGTTGCCTATTTATGATTCGTATGGTCAGCTGTTCATATGGGAGGCTATTATCTGAAACCTAGGGAATGGTGACTTGATCGTCAGTGTGTTTGAAAAAATGTCATTCGAGTTGAATATTCCAATTCAGAATATTCGTGCTTCAAAGTTCCGGATGGAAAGTGAAAGCAAGGAAGTCGTTTGTGTTCTTGTTTTGTTCTTTTTTCGGTTTCAAATTCGGAAATTTGTGTATAATTAGTAAAAAGCGCTTTAGGATTACTTCCTGAAGTTAAATTCAATACACTATCGATGTGTCGAGCAATCCAGCCATTTTAAGATAGGACAATAAAAATAAATTTCTCGATCATCAGATTCTGTGGGAATTTATTTCTAAATCAATTTGTCTTCAAAGAGCAGTTTTGAAGAATTATGTGTTTTTTAAAACTTAAATAAGATAAAATATTATTTTTTAATATCAAAAGTTGTGTAGAACATCATATATAATTTCGATATTGAGTTTTACGTCCGATCAGAGTTTGTATTTAGAGCGGAACTAAAAATTACTGTTGCAATTACTATACCTAATTAAATGTGCTTTATTAAATTGTTATTTGTATATATTAGAATGCATTATTTTGTCATTCGGGAATTCCATCGTTCGAACTTGGAGTAAAAACCATTCATTGATGTGCATATTTTCTAATAAGATATTTTAAAACCATTCATTGATGTGTATATTTTCTAATACGATATTTTAAAACCATTCATTGATGTGTATATTTTCTAATAAGGTAATTTAAACCCGCTCTAACGTGGTATTTTCATATCCTGAACTTCCCCTTACAATAACCTTGTTTATTTTTGTTATTCTAGGTTATATCTTTCAAGATATATACTTCAGTCTGTCCGTAAGCGTGATCTTAGATACGGTATTTTTCTATTTGTCTGTTTCCGTTTTCTCATTGGTTTGTTTGTCCAACGAGTTGACGTTGTGAGGTTGCTGACTCGATAATCACGTGGGAATATGGAACTGTTGCTATCTAAATTCATCTAACCAAGTCTGGGTTAGCTAACACTACTTAATTAATGATGCTTGTCAGGTCATGCGGGCTCTTTTCAAATTAAATCCAGGATATACATTTCCAAGCGGCTGCTTGTCCTAACTGGAAGGTTATTGTACACGTGGTTTTTTATGCGTTTCTAACGTTAAAATGATATTGAGGTATTCTTGTCTTATATACAACTGCCTTATTTTATCTTCTCATAGCTGTGTTATTCTGGTCGAACTGTTTTACATTTTTGGGTGAAGATTGACGACTTTTGCCTTTCTGTGTGGGTTGTCTCCACTGCTCTTCCCAACTAAATAACTGAAAATTAGTGTCGAAATTCTGCAAATCTCCTGTTCCTGCAGAGTTTGCCTTTGCTCTCCTGACCAGTCATATAGTCATATAATTTTGAGATCAAGATAGAAGATGTTTCTTCACATGCGTTCTCTGAATATTCCTGGAAAAAATCATTGATTTAAATACAGTTAATCAATGTTTAATTACATTTGTTTCAGAACTCTCTTTTCTTTAAATACGTCAGCATTAACTTTATATATGGATTTTCGAGTATTGTTTGTCTGTTTTGAATTTCGCGCAAAGCTACATGAGGGATATCTGCGCTAGCCGTCCCTAATTTAGCAGTGTAAGACTAGAGGGAAGGCAGCTAGTCATCACCACCCACCGTCAACTCTTGGTATACTTTTTTACCAACAAATAGTGGGATTGACCGTCACTTTATAATGCCTCTACAGCTGAAAGGGCGAGCATGTTTGGTGTGACGGGGATTCGAACCAGCGGATTACGAGTCGAGCATCTTAACCACCTGGCCACGCCGGGCCAAAACGTGGTGTACGAACAGAAATTATGTCATTTTTTTGTAGTTTTTCGAATGCAGTGAACACCAGTAATCTTTAAAGTTAACAAATAGTAGAAGGTATATGAGTATATTGTGTTATTCACGTCTCATCGTCGGACGGCGGTAAGTTCACGGACTTAAAACCTTGAAATCCCATGTTAGAATCCCGCGGTGAACACAGCAAGGAGACTAACGTGTTTTGCAATAAAAAAGAAATAACGTTCAATTCATAATTTTCTTTTTTTTGCACTATGGGTGTTAGTTATCCTTGGAAAGTTTTTATGGTACATTATATTTGGGGGACAAGTCCAAGAGGACTAGAGAAAAGAACAGAAAGAGACAAATCGAACTTTATATTAAAAAATAGCTGGTTTATGTTAGACGGTGTGGAACTTACGAGTGGACGTTATGTAGAATATGTAGCATACGATTTTTATAAGCATAGCGTGTACAGTTTTTAGTATTGGTGTAAGTTTTAATGTTATATATTATTCTATTTTAGTTTCAAACTATTCAGATATATTAACTTTCTTATTCGAAACGTTCGGTAGTGAGAAGATTCACACTCTGAAGTTGCCGGATAAGACTAGTTTTATACACACTTTTATTATATACTTATTTCTGTGGTTGATAAAACGGAAATGTCCGTTTCTTGGGACATCAGGTTGATAGTTTGGTGTTACAACTTATTGTAAGGAACTAATTAAATAACTTTTGATTTGAGTTGGAAGACAAACTCAGGACGACATATCCCCCCAAAAAACAAAATCAAGTGTAAGTGCATAACTAATCGGACCAATAGTTCGAAGTTCACCGTCATTTCAATTTTACCTAAGTTAAAGAAGGATATCGCTTGCTAAATACGTGAAACCAACAATCAGTGAAAGTGACGTGCAGAGCTGCGCACAGCGCGGGTACCTTTGTAGCGGATGAACGATTCGTGTTATGAGACTCAAAATGGTGGAAGTTGTGGTGATTCACATCCATAAGTATTTAGCATATGTATACATATCCCTTTTTAGGTTCACTTTCTCACAAACCCTCTAATTTACTATCTATTGTTGCATGACTTATTTTCCAGGTACTGAAATTAAAATATATCGAAATAGAACTTTGTTATCAAGTTTTACTTTTAGACTCTCGAGAGCTATGAAAATTATATACTTATTCAGTCATGTGATTCGTCAACCTACAGATTTTAGTAAAATTATATGTCATACCAAATGTAATGTAAACGTATTCCAAAATGTTTAAAATCTAACATCTTGTGATATCAGCATTGAAGTTTATTAGGTTACGTTGGTAGAGCAACTTTGATTTATATTTTTTAGAGTTGATAATCAAACACAATATTTAATATGTGGGGTGAACCATTGTCAGACATTCGAGCAGCTGCTGCCTGAATAATTATTTTGTGTTTCCCTTTTTGATATTATAACATTTCACTATTTCCCTATTGGATATTATAACATTTCACTATTTCCCTATTGAACATTATAACATTTCACTGTTTCCCTATTGGATATTATATCATTTCTTTGATTTATTTTGTTGTTAATGCAACGTTTCTTTTATTTCAATTTTTGATATTATGGTTCAGCGTGGCCACGTGGTTAGTGCGCTCTATTCGTATTTTAAGAATCGCGGGTTCAAAATCCCGTCACTCCGAACATGCTCATTCTCTCAGCCTTGGGGGCGTTATAATGTTACAGTCAATCCAAAGAGATGATAGTGGGTAGTGATGACTATCTGTTTTCCCTCTAATATTAAACAGCTAAATTAAGGGTGAAATTCAAGATACAAATAAACAAACTCTTTTTGATATTAATTTTTTTTCCTTTGTCATATTGTAACATTTATTTGGTTTACTTCTGTTTTAATGTGACATTTCTCTATTTATTGTTTTGATATTTTAAAATTAAATTTTACTTTTTTCGTATTCTAACATTTCTTCCACTTCATATTAGTATATGTATATATTTTTGGAATGTGACATTTTTCTATTCCCTTTTGTAAATAATACCACTAGATATCGCCTCCTTTGTGTTTATAGGGTGGGTGAACAGCAGCTTCTGCTGCTTTTAAATTCAGTGTTCTGACGAGAACACTGGTTCCATTGTTAAAATAGATATCAGTTTCTTGTTAATAAAATCGTACACAAGGGCTAACGTTTCAACAGTTAGATTTAGCCTCATTGAGTGCGAGCAGTCACACCACACTGCTTTTCTTTGTGCCAAATGTCAGCCATTGGTGAAGTTTATTATTATTTTGCTCGTGAGGTATATTGGAAAAAATCAGAACACACGTCTATTATAGATTTTTTTTATTATAGACATATGCTTCAAATTATCTCTTTCAACCATTTTTCCACGTCTTGAGGTATTTCGCTACACTGTTTTTTAGTTTGTTTTTAATGTCTATCTTATATCAAGTCACTACAAAACCTTTGTTTTGATCTGATTAGTGACTGATCAATGAGGTAGTTGAATTTACGGTATTTATACAATTAGGTAGTTTTACCAGTTTTTCTAACAATAATACTGTACCAGTTATCTCAACAAAAACGGTATATCAGTTATTCTAACAACAATACTGTACCAGTTATCTCAACAAAAAATGCTCTACCGGTTATTCTAACAATAAATGTACCAGTTATATCAACAATAAAACTACACCAGTTATCTTAACATTAACTCTGTACCATTTATTTTAAAAATAACACTGTACCAGTTATTCTAACAATAATACTGTGCCATTTATTCTAAAAATAATACTCTACAAATTATTCTAATAATAATGCTCTACCAATAATTCTAACAATAACACTGTACCATTTATTCTAACAATAATACTGTACCAGTTACTTTTGTAATTGAAGATGAAGACGGTTGACAAAACATACAACATTTTATTTACAAGTTTGAACGTTTCGGAATAACTTATTATATCATCAGGGAAGTCTGAAAATTATTTTACACAGATGATTATTACTACAACTATAATATAATATAACATAATCATTAGTTTATTTAGTTATTAGGAAAAGCGGTAAGTGGATGGATAGAACAGTATTTATTATATACGGCCAGGCATGGCTAGGTGGGTTAAGGCGTTCGATTCGTAATCTGAGGGTCACGGGTTCGAATCCCGGTCGCACCAAACATGCTCGCCCTTTCAGCCGTGGGAGCGTTACAATGTTACGGTCAATTCCACTATTAGTTGGTAAAATAGTAGCCCAAGAGATGGCGGTGGGTGATGATGACTAGCTGCTTTCCCCTCTAGTCTTACACAGCTAAACTAAGGACGGCTAGCGCAGATAGTCCTTGAGTAGCTTTGCGTGAAATTCAAAAAAAACAATTTATTATATATATATATTACACTGCGACTAAGTTACGTGTGAAATTTAGAACAGTTTTATGTCTGGAGAGCTTTAGAAATCATTAAGAGTCAGGTGGTCTTTAGCTATCAGTAGACTTGTTTTAACGGAGAGGTCAAGGTCTGAAGTTCCTATGGTGATGACAGAGAAATCATTAAATGAGATATTGTGACCTGTGGTTTGAGAATGTGTACGAATAGATGAGTGGCTGGGTTTACGAAGTGAACAGTTAGTTTTGTTAGATATTCCTATATGTTCACAAACTCTAGTTTTTAAGTGTCTTTTCGTTTTGCCAGTGTGTGACCCTACAGTCACTTCACGTAAAGTCACTGTACGTTGAAGTTTAGGTACTTGGTATTTGTACTGAAGTGGGTGTTTATTGTGGAGGCCAGGTTTGTATATTAATATAAGCTGAATTTGGGAGTAGAAGGTTTTTAACTGGAGAAGAGAATTGGTTTTCAGTATGAAAGTGTTTTTTGCAGTCCATAAAAGGAAGGGGGATAATGAGGGAAAATGTGGGGACGGTGTGTACGGTTTAACGTTAATTTGATATCGAATATTTCAACAATAATATTATATTAGTAATTTCAACAATAATACTGTACCAGCTATTTCAATAGCATGTGATAACATGTGAGAAACTCCAAGGAAACATTTCATCCTAAAGAATATAAACTATACCTACTTGTTATTTCAACAATAATGTTGCACAAGTTATCTCAACAGTAATGCTATATTAGTTATTTTATCCTCAGCGTTATACTAGTTATTAAAATTTCAGTATTATGTCAATTATCCTAACAGTTCCAGGTATTCCAACAATAATACTGTACTAGTTATTCAAACAATAATACTATACTAGTTATTTCAACAATAAGACCTAAGCACATGAAACATAAGATTCTAAATGTGCGTAGATTGTTTAAACGTTACAAGAACCACATAGGCTGAGAAATTTATTTGAGGCTGCGAAAGTTTTACCAAGAAATCAATCGTCATTTCTATATATCACCATAAAGGACTTTTTTCAGACTTTATTATAGTTTTATTTTGTCGTAATTATTTATTTTCTGCATAATCGATGCATCTCGATAAAGCATGTTATAGCCAGATTTGATCAATGTTTTAGATATAATTCCTGAAACTATAGGTTTCATTTCCTGAGTGTTATAGTTTCATTTTGACACCTCTCGTTCGCTACTAAATCATAACTTTGTTCTGGGTTGCGCATGCGTGAAATAAATAGATGGAAAACGCTGCGAGGATTAGTTTACACTTGATACAGGAATGCCGTCGTAGTCAATTAATTAAATTTACAATAACAAAGGATCTTGAATCAATTTTCTTTGGCAAAAAACTTAGAAAGGATTTTAGTTCTAGTAATAAACAACGTTATAACACTAAATTTGTTTTGTTTCGATAATTGGACACTCAGTGGTTCGTTCTACAGTCGCCCTGTAGGATAGCTAAAAGTTTACGGACTCGCAACGCTTAGGTTTGGGGTTCGATTCCCGCGAACACGAACCAGACTTATACCGGTTTATGAGTGTTCCTCCCAGCATTAATGAAGCTAGGTTAGGACAAATAGAAAATAATACTTCTTATAGTGATGGACTTGTATTATATATAGACTGGGCTTTACGTTTTTTATCTCAAGCAGTTAAGTAATCTAAAAGAATAAATTTGTGGCATCGATGTTACATATCCTCAAGCCTTACAAATGTATAGAACCATTGTGTTAACTAAGAGACATCTCAAAACACATGCTAATAATATACAGTCATAGTCTGTTTGTGTTTTTCTTCTACTCTTTGATTTGACCTTACTGGTGAGGAGTTGAATTACCCCAAACTGGTGAATCCCAGTGATGTAGTCAATCGAATGATATATATTTTGCTTCATACATAGTTTGGGTATCTATCCATCTAAGCGACAAGTTAAAGGTAGTATTACTCTCAGTTCTTCTTCAGTATAGGCCCCGGCGTCGCCAGGTGATTAAGGCATTCAACTCGTAATCTGAGGGTCGCGGGTTGGAATCTCCGTCACACCAAACATGCTCACTCTTTCAGCCATGGCCTGGAATGGCCAAGCGCATAAGGCGTGCGATTCGTAATCTGAGGGTCGCGGGTTCGCGCCCGCGTCGCGCTAAACATGCTCGCCCTCCCAGCCGTGGGGGTGTATAATGTGACGGTCAATCCCACTATTCGTTGGTAAAAGAGTAGCCCAAGAATTGGCGGTGGGTGGTGGTGACTAGCTGGTTTTCTTCTAGCCTTACACTGCTAAATTAGGGACGGCTAACGCAGATAGCCCTCGTATAGCTTTGCGCAAAATTAAGAAACAAACCAAACCTTTTTCAACAGCCTATGATTATTAACTCGTGCATAAGGGTAAATACTATTTTTAAGAATTAGCTGAAGACATTATGATATTATTAAGTATTTTATTGTTTTTATAGGTTCACTCAACTCTTCCCGGTAAAATAGTTAGTTAGCAATTGGATTTTCATTTTAGTGATAGTTTTGATATCAAATATTTTTTCATCACCAAATAACAGATTCCATAATTATACAAACTATAAGTTCTTTTCTAAAGTTTTATTTGTTCGAGGATTAAAATTGATAATTTTCTGCTACAAATGGCTTTCGTGTAGCTTTGCGCGAAATAAAAAACAAACAAGCTTGTATAAGTCATACATATAGCCCCTTCTTTTAGGGACAATCAGTCTATGTTTATTTCAGTGTAAATAATTCCTGCTTGCGTAAGTTATATAGATAATTCCGCACTTCATAAATAATCAATCTACTTTTGATACTATATAAGAATATCTTATTTATATACGTATTTAATACATCATTTCTTACCTCTCTTACCTCGTTCTTGTTGTCTTTTAGTATAACGGTTCGTACAATATTTCTGTCCGTTCTTGTAACTATTAGATTACTTTATAGAAGGTCCCTTCTTTATATTAATTTATATACGACATGTGATTGTAGCTACAGCCCGCTTTCCTGGTTATAATAATAATAACCCCATTCAAGATGTCAGCTTGAAAACTGAGGTCAGCGCTCTTAGGTATCTGTATTTGTTTGGCATGAAAACCTACAGTTTTCAATAAGATACTGGAAGCTTTAAAGATTACAGACCTGTACTGTTGTTCGTGCTTTTCGATCCTTCTCTCACACAGTTCCCAGGCGTTATTAATTTCTCTCCAGAGCATCTTGTTGTTCCACTGAATAGCCAGTTTATCCTGATTCAGGGGAAGTGTCTTGGCTCTTGGGGAGTATCTGTATATTAAAATCCTGGTTATTTATCCCGACGCAGGCCTAATGACGAGGTTTGACACAGCGATTATTTTTCTTGATCTTTAAAAACTTGCTGTGCTGATAGGGATATAACTTACGAAGAAACGGAGTAGCAGGAAAGTTAACTTGTTTGTTCATTCATGACATTGTCCTTAAATTGTGTGTACACCCGTTAATACACGTATATGTGGTATATCTTCATGTACGTGTAAATGCGAGATACCATAAGTGATTTTAGCTAAACCAAAGTCTAACGGGACAACTATCGTTTTTACTCAAAGAACCAAATTCATAGGTGGTAAAGATGAGAGAAGAAAAACCGTTAGAGTTGAATCTAAGCTGCAACAGTCATTAAAGCATTTTATGTGGCATGGTTAAAGATACAGTCATTTATCAACAGAAAGGATGACAGATAATAGTCACATAGACAAACCTATCACAACAGAATGCTAAACATTTGATATTAAATAAACGACCGGCCCCCGAAGCGAGGGCTTTGGTAGATGTCGGTTATGTTACATTATATCTCAAGGTTTCTATTTAACTTCAACAGTGTTAAAATTATTGCGTTCTTTTAGTATCTGGCCAACTATAACATCGTCTCCCGTAAAGCTGTGTTTGACGTGAATATGAATTCATGTTTGAGTCCGGTATTAACACGAAGGTAGGCTATCAAACGAGTTAATGTTTCTCAAGTGAAATGCATTATTGTAAGGTGTATAAACCCTGTTAGACGCCTTTAGATGTTTAACAGTTGTTTCATCATTAGTTTACGAAATCTCCACTAATCATTTCCAAGAACATGTGGTGATACATAGAAGAAATATAATATTCGTTCTGTATTAACAAATATATGGTTATTCATATGTATCGGTCGATGTGTTTTTTTATTTCATAGAAACACTTTCTGTGGACTGTAAGAAGTGGTAATAGTTTACTTGTGATCACGCACACACACACACACATATATATATAATATATAATTACAGTAGGGTTCTGGTTCTCTATATGATAGATCTGTAACCAAACAGAATTGAACGCTATAAAAATTATGTTTTTTTTTTTGAGGAATGACAATCTTATGGTGAGTAATTTTCGTTTAACTTCATACTTTGAGGGGGGTGAGAGTGGATAAAATAGGAATGAGAAGAGACCTAGAGAAAATGTGTCACGTGTGTCACACTAGGTAAAATTCATAGATTTTGTAAAGATATTGCCTTCAGTGTGACACGTGGCTTACGTCACGATAAGAGGTTTTTTACTAACAGTTCTTCTTTACCCTATCTTACAATCAGGGAAAGTGTAGTTTAGATATCTGGTGGAGGTGTTTGAAGGCTTGGGGTTATTTTATATTAAACCAGTTACTGTTTAATGTGCGCTAATGTTCGCTGTTCTGAATTCTCATTTCAAGTAATCTTAGATCTTGTATAACGTAGACTTCTTAAGGTTAATTAAAAATTCGATTATTACGGCAAAGTGGCAGGTATTCAGGAATCAATTGTTTTTGATTTTAGATTTTAGATTTTGATGAGCTAGATTTTAGGATTGAACATGGAATTACTAATAAAATGCTCTTATAAAGATTAGAATGCATTGTTTCATTGGTGGGACACTTTCGCTGTTAATGAGAGTTTTGGCCATAAACCCAGTTATGTCTTACGAGTTTCAACCATCTTAGAAGATTCCTGTTAGCCATAGATATAAATTCTAAGCGAGCAATGGAAATCAGTCTTTATAATAAAAGTATAGTAATGAACGACGAATAAAAATAAAACTTACACTGAGCCACTGAAGAGCAGAAAGTAGTGTGACCAGTATTATTAACGAACATAATAATAAATGAAAACGTTTTGACTGATTGTTTGAAATTAAGTACAATGCTACACAATGGATTATCTGTGCTCTACTCACTACAAGTGTCGAACCCAGTTTTTAGCAGTGTGTGTCCGCAGTCTTACCGCTGTGCCAGTGGGAAGCATACCTCACTCATAAACACTAGATTCCGTTTTCAACCATAGCCACTGGTGTACATTTCTTATATAAATACATGCAACTCGGTGGAAAATGTTATAAAGTTATGGAAGATTACATTACAAAGAGGATGGTTTATGGAGATGGAAAGTTAAAGTACAGAAAGCTTTAAGTGATGGTGTGGAAGGAAAACACTCAGAGAAATGGACGAAACTTTAAAGAGTATTGAACATCAGAGGAAGTGTTTAAGTAGGAAGTAATTCGTCATGTTTTGTGGTCCTTCAGCTTCAAGCCATGAAGAGAACTAAAGGCTTCGAGTATTTCCTTGTATTTTGAACGTCATCTCTGTGTTATAATAATAAGAAACAAATGACTCATGATATATAGTCTTAAAGAAGGTACAAGGACAACGAGAAACTGTTGTAATTTTTTGTTTTTTATTTCTGAAAGCAAGATTAATGTGGACTCGTAGTTCAGAGAAATGTAGTAGACGTACAAAAATGTTGCATGACTATTAGACAGCCTTCTTCTCCATCAACTAGTATCTGTAAAATAATAAAAAAAAAGATGGAAGCGCATGAGTAATCGATCTACACTCAATCATAACTGAAGACGAGATTATTGACTGACGATTAAAGTTTTATATACTTTAAATTCACTTAATACAGCGTAAGTTATTTCAGTTATATTTGTATATAACTCTTTTTTTTATTATTATTAAGCACAAGACTACACAAAGGGCTATTTGTGCTCTGCCCACTATGGTTTCTAGCGTTGTAAGTCAACAGGCATATCACTGTGCCACTGGGGGACTACTTGAGTATAGACTTGACTCATAATGTGAATTTTTAGTACTCTAACCAGTAAGCAGAGGGCGCAAGAAGCAGATATTGTTTAAATGGCAAACTGTTGAGTTTTTGAGCTTGTTCTTGGAAGCTCCTTAATTTTTTCCATACTTACGTAACTTAAATAGTGAAACAATGTGCGCTTAATAGTTCACTTATTTGCTACCAGGAGTACTAAAAGCGGTAGAGAAAACAAGGGTTTCCTTCTACCTTTTTATTAATACACTGGAAGGTTGTAGTGAACATTATCGGTATGAAGACATCAGTTTTAAAAAGCTCCCTACCTCCACCTAGTGGCACAGCGTTATGTCTGCGATCTTATACCATTAGAACTCGGGTTTCGATACCCGTGGTGGATAGAGCAAATGTAGCTCTTTGTGAAGTTTTGTGTTTAACTACAAAATAACTGATCAGAAAATCAATCACTTTCAGTAATGTAAAGTAATGGTAAGTTACGTTATCCAAGTAGTTTAGCAAAAGGCCCGGCATGGCCAGGTGTGTTAAGGCGTTCGACTCGTAATCTGAGGGTCATGGGTTCGAATCGCCGTCGCAACAAACATGCTCGCCCTTTCAGCCGTGGGGCGTTATAATGTAACGGTAAATCCCAGTATTCGTTGGTAAAAGAGTAGCTCTAGACTTTACGGTGGGTGGTAATTACTAGCTGCCTTCCCTCTAGTCTTACACTGCTAAATTAGGGACGGCTAGCGCAGATAGACCTCGTGTAGCTTTGCGCGAAATTAAAAAACAAACTTTAGCAAATTCACTTGTTGTAAGTTTTAAAAAAGCAATTTCAGTATGTGCATTATTACTTAAACGTCTTAGAGGGGCCGTTGAAAATAATCATAGGAAACAATTGCATAAAAGCGTTAAAATATAGTGATAAAACATTCAGTCATTTTTTAAATACATATATCTAATATTATAATATCAGGGGTATCGCTCTCGTCCGGTACAGGGAATGATTACAGACCTTGGGGTCAAAAATGACCATAAGTTATTCTTTAGACCAATGGTTCCCAATCAGGGGTGTTCGCATCCCTTGGGGGTGCGAGATAACACTTGTTTTGGCTACATTTGTTTTTTAGGAGTGCGGCGTATAAAAAAGGTTGGGAACTACTGCTTTAGACTTTAAATTGGTAAAAAGTCCGACTTCCTTACCTCGAGCTCGTTTTAGAATTTGGTAGAATAAGAACCGATGATAATCCAATTAAAGATGGACATTGATTATTAACTTATTCGTTTTATTAAAAGGTCTTTTTTCTTTAAGTGTAGGTATCTATATACATTGGATGAATTGATAGCACTATGTAACACATAATTGCTTATGTTGTAAAAGTACAGAAAATGGCCATTATTCCCATGAAACTTTGCTTTTGTGATCAGTATAATGAAATTTAGAAATTAACCTATTTTCTATGTAAAAAATGGGCAAATTTGCACATTTTCATTTATATAAGGTCCGAATAAAACAACATATGAATCAAGATTTACACGTATTTATACTAAAGTTATACAAAAATGAACAAAAGTGTTTAGAAGTGAGTAGTTTTTCGAGATTTGCAACTATAATTTAAATGACTTTCACGTATCAGCCTCCAAATATAGTCTCCCATCATGTTTTTGTTGTACGCTCCTTGGTAGCAGCGTTCAAAGTCAAGTATATCTTGGTGAAAGTGCTCGCCTTGCTCCTCTGAGTATGTTCTCATGTTCTTCTTGAATTTATCAAGATGATCGTAAAGGATATGGACTTTCAGGGGGCATCCTGCAGTCCGTTTTGCCGTAGTTCTTCACCAGAGCCTCAACCAGTTCCTCATAATTTTCGGCCTCGTGATTGCCCAAGAAGCTCCGAAACACTGCAACAAAGCTGCCTTAAACTTTTTATTCTTCCTACTGAGCTTCTTAGGGAATTCTGTACACTCCAGGATCTTCTTTATTTGTGGTTCAACAAAGACACTAACTTTGACCTTTGCCTCAGACAACAGTCTGGAAGGTACTTGAAAGCTGTAGACTTCTTATCAAGAGCTGTGATAAATTGTTTCATGAGACCCAATTTTATGTGCAATGGTACATGCCGTACTAAATATTCTCTGGGTTTTCTGCTTCTATTAAGAACACCAAAGGCTCCTTTCTCAGAAATTTGCCCCCCCCCCAGTTGGCAAAGCGTTAAGTTTACGGATTTACAACACTAGAAACCGGGTTTTAATACCCGTGGTAAGCAGAGCACAGATAGTCCATTGTGGTTTGTGCTTAATTACAAACAAACAAATTAAGAAATGTTGCATCCTTTGCCTCTACGTTGTTTGATATTCTTTATTTTCGTGTATATTTCCCCACTTTGTAAGTCTGTCTACACTAGCAGCACGGTGAACTGAATTCGTAGAAGGTGTTTCACTGGCATTAGTTCGCCGGTTAACCCTAAAAGTTAGTTGATAGATCAATCTTATGGTAACCCAAGCTTGGATCGAAGTTGGCATCACGGATGCGAGCTGTGGCACTTTTTGTATTAGCAGAATCAAATCTTTCTTACAAAAAGCTATTAATTATCCGAATCACAATAGTTTTAAGTCCCATATCGAGAATAAAACAATTCGTTAAGTATAATTAATTGTACTTGTCATAATTTGTTGTCAATTATTTTTAACACTATATTGTTAATCTAGTTCCTTTGGGATTTTTCAAGAATTAGTTTGAGTTTATTGAGTACAAAGCTGCACGATGGATTATATGTGCTCTGCCCTTCATGGGTATCGAAACCCGGTTTCTAGCAGTATAAGCTAGACTTATCGCTGTGCTACTGAGGGGCTTTAAGAATTAGAAGAGCTTATAATAAGAGTATTTTAACTACACTATAAGGAAAAGTCTCCAAAGGACCAGTTTAAAAATGTAGTGTTCAAAATGAATAGGCCTAACTTCGTGTCTTATGTCAAGTGTAATCAATTATAATTGTGCTTCGTTAACTTTTAACACTTATCCTCAGTGTGCTGGATGCGATTGACTGACTATCCCGTGGGACAAAAACAAATGTTTAGTTTACAGAATTAAGGTTTTAGCTTTTACGATCGTGGAATACAATTTGAATACATTCGTTGTGTTAAGTGAGTAATACAACACACTTTTTGACTTCGTTAAATAAACAAAACTTGTTACGACTAGTCATCACTTTACGAGTACATTCCAGGAACAGCCTGTGTTCCAGAGAGGACTTGAACTTGTCTGATTCGATGAGTTCATTTATTTATTTATTCCACGTTTTCTTTCTGTAAAATTTCAAGCTGGAGTTTAAGAAGAGACGTAACGATCTCGCTTTTCATTGATCAAGGCTCACTGATGTAGGAACGCGGTCTTCAGAGTTATCTGCTGACGGTGCCTATGAAGATCTCGTACGGGATATTTCTCTCTTCCGGTTTGTTGCACTACAACAACAAGAATAGAATATCCGTTTTAGCGACGTCGTGGCGTCTTTCCCCTTCACGCTGTCTGGCAAATTCTGCCACAATCCACGAATTCCGAAATATTATAGCCCTAATAGCCCTTTTAATCCCCGAGATCCTCTTCTACAAAAATATGTTTCAGATGTTTGTGAACGAAACGAAGATTTATTTTAGGAGATTGTGAGCTGACTACTTTGATTATTACACTCCACCATCCTGCTTGACTAAAAACGAAACAAATTAGGAGAATGTTAGACGTCAACCAATTATTTTAAATTATTCGATCAGAACATAAAACCAATTTTATCAGGTTCCCCAGTAGCTCACCGCTAAATCTGAAGACCTATAACGCTAAAAATCGTGTTTCGATATCCGAATTGGGCAGAGCTCGGATAGCCCATTACAAAAATAAAAACACGCACAAAAAAACATATCATTTGATCCTGTGCTCGAATATTGTGTTGTTTTTTTCAATAAAAAATTGTGAAAGAGATTTACCGATACGAAGTGTACGTATAATGAGTAATATAACTAATGGCATACAACGAACAGTATATTAGTTTATTAGCTGGAAACTTATAGTTGAATGTTTTTACAATTGAGATTGCCCCGTTATTTAAACAGGTTTTATAAAACTAAAAGGTTCAGTGTTACTCTTCCTAATAGTTCTGTACAGTTAATAACACATTTTGTATTGCAAAACTAATTTTAAAGATACCAGAATTTCAGACCAGTACGATTTTTTACAGTGCAGTAGTTTTTGTCTAATCACACTCATTTTCAGTAGTAACGAATTTTTTTTCTCAACCAGGCTGAATTGCCACTGAAATATTCAAGTTCATAAAACGTGGTGATTATAATGACTGTGAAGCACGTTCTCACAACAGTATGTTTGATTCAGTTGGTGTTCGATAAATAAGAACCTTGTAATACAATAAGTTTCATCCAACATCACTACCTTTAAGTCACACATTTTGGCCCGTAATCTCAGATTCGTAATCTGAGGGTCGCGGGTTCGCGCCCGCGTCACACCAAACATGCTCGCCCTTTCAGCCGTGGGGGCGTTATAATGTGACGATCAATCCCACTAATCATTGGTAAAAGAGTAGCTCAAGAGTTGGCGGTAGATGGTGATGCATAGCTGCCTTCCCTCTAGTCTTACTCTGCTAAATTAGGAACGGCTAGCGCAGAAAGCCCTTGAGTAGCTTTGCGCGAAATTCGAAACAAACACACAAAATAAAACCAGACATTTACAGAAATAAAAACAAACAAGTCACACATATACTGATTCATCCAACATTACCACCTCTAAGTCACACATTTACTGAATTCATGCAACATCAACCCCTCTAAATCACACATATACTGATTCATCCAACATCACCACCAAGTCACACATCTTCTAATTCATCCAACATCACCACATCTAAGTTACACATTTACTGGGATTCATCCAACATCACCATCTCTATGTCACACATTTACTGAATTCATCCAACATCACCACCTCTATGTCATACATTTACTGATTCATCCATCATCACCACCAAGTCATACATCCTCTGATGCATCCAACATCACCACCTCTAAGTCATTTATTTACTGGTGTTTTATGTTTCTTTTTCCCCTCCCCCATCTTCTACTTAATCACTGGCTGAACTTCATCGAGAGGTCCACTTGGCACAAAGAGACTGTTTGTTCTGTACAACTTGTTAGTGTTACGTACCAGTGACTTCCACATATGATAGTTATGCACTTGTACGAGTACATAGATATTTGTGAATCTCGTTTTTTAAAAAAAAAAAGAAAACGACATAGGAGGTTTATAAGCATGCCGCCATGTCTTTTTTATCTTAAAGATCTGGAGATGTAGTAGCAGTAAAAATATTTTTAGTGAACGAACACAGTTTTGAAGGCGTTTAAAAACATCGAAGTTTTATTTGTAAATATCCAGACGTGAGAATAATTTATTTCTCACGTTGTCACAGTTTGTTTTACACAGTTAGTGAAAATGTGTTTATAATGAGATCTGTGAGTTGTGACAGTTACAACTGATATATTTCCAGACACTTTGTAATAACTTAGTGGTAAGCATAAAGGTTTATAATGCTAAAAACGGAGTTTTGATACTCGTGGTGGGCATAGCACAGATAGTTCGTTGTGTAGCTTTGTGTTTAACAAAAAACAGAAAAAAAAGCATAAGTCTTATCTATCGACATTGAGAAAAGCTTAAAAATCCTGTTTTTTTTAACCACTGGAAAAACAAAACACAAATGGAAAATGGTTACATTTTATAATAATGTATGTTCCTCCAATGCCAACCAGTTATCGTAACTCAAATGAAACTTTTAAATCAGTGATGTGTTGTCCAACTTTAATTTTTGAGGTGTGTCACACGATCGAGTGAAAGAAGAGGTCCTAACGACCTCTACAAATATCCTCTATTTTTATTTTATTCCATATTTGTCGAAGTAAGTAGTGCTACCTGGTGGCTTAACGGTGAACTTGAACCCTTATGACACTAAACTTCGGTCTCCTAGTGGCTTAGCTGTAAGCTCGAGGACTTACAACGCTATAATTTGGAGTTATATCCCTGCAGTGGATATAGCGAAGAAAGACGACTGCATAATTTTGTAAAGAAACAAATCAGATTAAGTAATTAATGGAGGTAAATTAGTTAATGGTAATATAGGTTCACAGACGAAAATAAAAGATACAGAACTAATATTTGTTTTGATTCTGTAGGTTCTTACATGGTTGAACTGAAGATTAAGATAAAACAGAAGTGGTAACATTAAAATTCTAGAACAGGTTAACTGGTCGAGTTTGGAAGTAACTTTGGTTTTTAATCTCTATTATTTTCCTCTAATTGTGCCCGGCATGGCTAGGTGGTTAAAGCACTCGACTCGTAATCTGAGGGTCGCGAGTCCAAATACCTGCTCGCCCTTTCAGCCGTGGGGGCGTTATAATGTTTCGGTCAATTCGACTACTCGTTGGTGAAAGACTAGCCCAAGAGTTGGCGGTGAGTGGTGATGACTAGCTGCCTTCCCTCTGGTCTTACGCTGCTAAATTAGGGACGGCTACCGCAGATAGCCCTCGTGTAGATTTGCGCGAAATTCAAAACAAACAATTCTCTTAACTTCATCTGTCTGTCAAGAAAGTATCACTGAATATTGCGCGAAATTTATTTCTCGTGTCTTTTTTAACAAGTTTCAAAATTATGATATCGTATGAGAGTGTGAAAGAAAATTAATACAAAAGCGATATTTATTTATATTTATTTACTTTTTTTTAATCATCAAGTCATCAAATATTCCAAAGAACCTTAGAAAAGAATGTAGGCTTGCTTTACATGCGACATGAATCGTTTAAGTTTCTGTTTTTATTTCTTCTCAGCGGTATGAGAAGTGAAGCCCAGAGATGCACATGTAAATTTGGGGCAGGTAATTATGACGTACGGGATATAGTGGGAGTCGCTAGTCTCTGAATCACCCCCAGTCTACAGCACGAAAACCACGCCATAGCAATGTGACCCGTACAGGAACCTGCTGAAGATTTCTAATCATGTACCCCTGGGAGGCGTGGCGCTGACCCCACTCACCACATTCTCGAGCACTGTGTGCGAGAATCCGGTCGCGTTCTATTCCAGTGCACGTGCCCATATAGCACAGTCTTAGAGGAGTAGACCCGCTCTAACTACGCAATCGTAGAGTTTCGATGTTGTTGGAACAGTCTGTGTGTGTGAATCATAGCCGTAAATCTAAAGGCACGACGTTATTATTTTAGCTCCGTCTAGTGGTGTTAGTGTGGAGACAACGTAGGACTCGATATGGAACTAGTGAGGTTATACGTATCTCTAAAGGAGTGAGAAATAAGCGAATGACTATTTTTCCGAAACTTTAAGAGTTGTGTGTGTGAGTTTCGATAAAAATAACAACAAAACGCTACTTCACTTGTAACTTTACGCATCTGGTTGTTGAAGTCCTTTGTTTTTGTACGGGTGTACAAATTACTTGAATCAGGAAATCCTTTCATCTGGACTTCACTTCAGCAGGTCAGTATATATTACCAGAATATTACTTCCAGACTCACTGTCTCTCAGTGTGGGTGGTGTTGACATTAAATATGAAAAACGTAACGTGTAGTCTAGAAGTACCTCAAACGGATAAAACAAGTAATAAAAATAAAAATAGGAGGTATATTAAACCATTCCTTCTAGGATTACAGTCTCTATTACCATATAATGTTTTATACGGTATCATGTTTTATTGGACGCTACTGCTATATAATACCATTCTTCGTTAGCATGCTTTGTTACACACATAGACTTTAGATCCATTAACCCCTTGTTTATCATGTTTTGTTAGACACATAAACTCTATTGTCATTAATCCTTTGTTTATCATGTTTTGTTACACATATAGACACTATATCCATTAATCCCTTGTTTATCATGTTTTCTTACACATATAGACTTTATATCCATTAATCACTTGTTTATCATGTTTTGCTACACATCGAGACCCTGTTGCCGTATATCACCATCCTGTTTATCATGTTTTCTGTCACATAGTTAAAGGTCCACAATATATCATAGACAGGTTCTATACAAGAAGAAATCAAAAATATTATTTTATTATACATTTCACACATCTTATTTACCCATCTTCAACTCCTTCTCTTAAGAAAAATGACCAATTATGAAAATAGAAGAAATGTTGTTGTGTGAACTTAAGTTCTCTTGAGGACGGTTCTATTGAACACAAAACGTGACTTTTAACAACTTCTTCTTAACACTTTACTGTTAAAACGTATATGATCCCTGAGAAGTTAAACAGCTAATTTTATATAGAAAGTCTTAACTTTAGGCTTAACGCAACAATATGACATTTAGGACAATCTATTGTAACAATATAACATTCAAGACAATCTATTGTAACAATAAAATATACAGGACAACCTGTTGTAACAATAAGATATACAGGATAACTTGTTGTAATGATAACACATACAGGACAACCTGTTATAACAATAAGATATACATAACAATTTGTTATAACAATAAGATATACAGAACAATTTGTTGTAACAATAAAATATACAGAACAATATTTTGTAACAATAAAATATTCAAGACAACGTGTTGTAATAGTAAGATATACAGAACAATTTGTTGTAACAATAAAATATTCAAGACAACGTGTTGTAATAGTAAGATATACAGAACAATTTGTTGTAACAATAAGATATAAGATAACAATACTGTTATCCACAAATCTTATTTACTTACGTACTGTTATCCACAAATCTTATTTACTTCTTTTCCCCTGTTTACATTATATCCTGACTGAAAAAAAATGTTATAAGTTAGTCTACAAGAAGCGACACAAGTTGATGCTAGGCGAATACAATTGGTTAGTTGTAATACCTAAATCTTCAGGGATTATTGGAGTTGACTATTTGCTGATGTGTAATTAGCATCAGCTTTTCCCTTTAGGCTTAAGGTATTTCAGAAAGAATCTCTTCGCCACGAGATGACTGAAGAAACCTCCTCTTTCTTGGAAAAGTTTCTAAAACATTTGTTCTTGAATGAAAAAAAAAACGATTATTTTTAAATTACTAGGAAGAGATGATGTCCTGATATAAGAAGTTTTGTGACAGGTTTAAGGGCGATGGTTTTCTAATATTGGAAAATACGAATAGTTTGTTCCGCGCCTTCGGGGAATTATTTCGTTGATAATGAATGTTGTAAAAAAAACTTTACTGTGAGTTTTTATGAAAGCCCTGAGCTGCTCGCTAATTCTATTTACATGTGTATCTAGATTTCATCTGATGAAATTCTTGAAAAAGAAAAGAAAAATGGGGAAGTGTTTACAATGACTTGTTCCTTGCTATATAAACGGGCCTGGCATGGCCTAGCGCGTTAAGGCCTGCGCTTCGTAATCTGAGGGTCGAGAGTTCGCGCCCGAGTCGCGCCAAACATGCTCGCCCTCCCAGCCGTGGGGGCGTTATAATGTGACGGTCAATCCCACTATTCGTTGGTAAAAGAGTAGCCCAAGAGTTGGTGGTGGGTGGTGATGACTAGCTGCCTTCCCTCTAGTCTTACACTGCTAAATTAGGGTCGGCTAGCACAGATAGCCCTCGAGTAGCTTTGTGCGAAATTCCAAAACAAACAAACAAATGCTATATAAAATGCTGTAATTTACATAATATTTAAAATAATGGAAATTGTAACATTTTCTAATATACTAACCTAAATGGGGTGGTTAATGTCGATTTATGGTTCATGGCTACTTGACGCAAAACAGATTCTTCACTTTGGGGCCTGGCCCGACATGACAAGGTGGGTTAAGGCGTTCTACTCGTAATCTGAGGGTCGAGAGTTTGAATCCTAGTCTCACCAAACATTCTCGCCCTTTCAGTCATGGGGGCGCTATAATGTTACGATCAATCCCACTATTCCTTGGTAAAAGAGTAGCCCAAGAGTTGGCAGTAGGTGTTGATGACTAGCTGCCTTCCTTCTAATCTTACACTGCTAAATTAGGGACGGCTAGCGCAGATAGTCCTCGTGTAGCTTTGCGCGAAATTCAAAAACAAAACAAAACTTTGGGGCCACTTATGTATTTTAATAGTGGTAATCAAACCTCAGTGTTCGGTTGGACTTCAAAGAGTACACTGAATGCTGTTGACCAGCTGTATTTCTTCTGTTCTATCAGTTGAACATAGGGATAGCTATGCGTAGAAAACCTGTTGCATAGCTCTTTTATTGCGCAAAAAGTTGAAACTACGTATAGGGAGACTACAATTTTATACAATTATAAAGCAAGTGTCGCGAAACATTACAATAATGTTTGGAAAACAAATACTACTATTTGTTCCTAAACTATGTGTGTTTATTTAACACTCGTCCACATTCTGAATCAGAAGAAAAATCCAAACATTTAATGATTAACCCTTAACTTACTAACTTGTATTTTTATACTATCTATCACTTTTAGTGTCCAAATAAGGCATTCAATTGATGTATTTTACGCTATAGTTTGTTATAACTATCAGTTGAAGAACATGAGAAACATTAGGTACTGGGGTAATTAGTGGTATTAATTACGATACTTATGGTATTTTTTGTGTTATTCTTAGGTTACTAAGTGTAACGTATAAATTCTTGACGCTACAAACAGTTTGGTGTATTCACAGCTAAAACAGTGTTCAAATTAAATGGGGTAAGATTCTTTCAATAATGCTAAGTTTAATCGATATTACTTATGGAACTGAGTGAACATGTGCATCAATTAATAGATACGATAAGTGAAACATTAACAATGCTGATATACAATATATCCTGTTTATCCACAGTAGGATATCGTGTGATGATTGGTTTGTCATTGTAAGTGCGTTTTAAAAGTGATAGTCGATCCGTTATTGGTTCAAAGTTTCAATCAAAGCCCTTGTTGTGGGTGGTAGGTGCTGTTCAATGACTGTCCTCTCATTGGTCAATAGTTCAAAATAAGAGACAACTGTACTCAAATCCTAAGGGGCCTTTGATCAATTGATCAATGTGTCATAAGAACTGCTTCCCGAACTGTAAATACAGTATTGCTTTAGCAGGTAATCTTTTGTTACGAAGACAATCATTTATTTACTGGTTCTTGCACTCTGGGTATTTGTCTTAAAAATTTTTGATTTATTTAATATTGGTACATTTTTTAATTTTTTTGAAATTATAGATGTTTAGAACAGTAAAGTTTGTTTGTTTTTGGAATTTCGCGCAAAGCTATACGAGGGCTATCTGCGCTAGCCGTCCCTAATTTAGCAGTGTAAGACTATAGGAAAGGCAGCTAGTCATCATCACCCACCGCCAACTCTTCGGCTACACTTTTACCAACGAATAGTGGGATTGAGAGTCACGTTATAACGCCCCCACGGCTAAAAGGGCGAGCATGTTTTGTGCAACGGGGATTCGAATTCGCGACCCTCAGATTACCCTCCTCATAGAGCAATTTGTCATTGAAAATTTTCAATCTTAAAGGATATTGGAGGAATAAGGTCGTCACCCCTTTCTTACCACCTCTGCAAACCAGCACCGTCATCAGTCCAGTGTATAGTTTTATCTTGGGATGCATCATGGAGGCTTGTTGAAAATCACTAAGCTTTTACTTCTTGCTGACAAGACAGTAATAAGGATGGTTCTTCTTTCCGTCCTCACTTGTTTTGATTACAGTTCCACATCACAGTCCCTTAGGATTTGGGCTACAGATAACTAGGGACAAGCTTAAGCCTCGTTAGTCTTAAGTCTTAATCCTCTTTTCAAGTTTCTGTTTAGTTATCTAGCATTCGTATTTAACTGTTTTAACTAATAATGCCGAATTCGAGTTGTCATGACAACAAAAATCAACAAAAAACCTTATAGGAATTTAGATAGTTAATAATATTGATACCGTTATCTAATTCTCCGAAAGACGTATTATTAAATGTTTTACTATGTAGATATTGTGTTCAAAATATTCTGCAGCTAGTCATATGGATAAATAGATACATATTTCAATATACACATGACTATATATAAATAAATACCTATTTTAAGACCCGCATGACCGTGTGCATAGTCGGATACGTAGATACGAATTTCAATATGACTATGTAGATTGCCAGATGCGTAAATGGATATATATGTATTTCAAGATACACATGCAATGTATGTAACCAAGTGAATAAATAGATATCTATCTCATATAGACAGATTTATATTAATTCATAAATGCGAATAGACATTTACATTTCAAATATATTTAAAACATAGTAAATATATATAAACATAGTTATATTTATTATGAAAATGAATATTAATTGGTCCGGCATGGCCAGGTGGTTAAGGCATTGGACTCGTAATTTGATCGTCGCGGGTTCGAATCCCCCCTCACACCAAACATGCTCGCCCTTTCAGCTATGGAGGTCACATAATGTTTCAATCAATCCCACTATTCGTTGGTAAAGAGTAGCTCAAGAGTTGGCGGTGGGTAGTGATGACTAGCTACCTTCTCTCTACTCTTACATTGTTAAATTATATAGCACGCGTGTAGTTTAGCGCGAAATTAAAAAATGTATTAAATTTGCATTCTTCTTCTATGTATTCATGACCGAATATTGTTTTATACGACTGGAAGTGTTTGCTAAATTAGAAGTTTATGTCCTCCTACTCGGAAGGTGATTGTGATCTGTTAATGACAGCTTAACACATTTTTTTTAATGTTTGATTTGTCAGGGGTCGCCCATAGCGGAAAGGAAGAGAATGTTGTGAGATGACAATAATTATGTGACTTTCATTTGTATCTCCTGAAAGTGTAGCGTATTACACTTAGTGACATGGACTATTTCCTCTAATTCGGTAAGATAGGAAGATATTGTAAATGTCTGTTTGTCACTCTCCTAAATGTTTTTACTTATAAAACAATATTTCTAGTAAAATACATAGAAAAATGACGGTTACATTAATTTTCCGTGTTTCTAAGAGGTTTTAGGTGTCCTGGTGTTTTGTAGGGTTCAGTAAGGCTTAGGTGGCGTAGGTAAAGTGGAATGAAATAATTTATTTTCAAAAGTAATTCTACTTATGATTTAAAAGGGAATCAAACACTTTATTTATGTTTGTTTTTTGAATTTCGCGCAAAGCTACTAAAGGACTATCTGCACTAGCTGTTCCTAATTTGGTAGACCAAATTAAAATGACTAGAGGGAAGGCAGCTAGTCATCACCACCCACCGCCAACTCTTGGGCTATTCTTTTACCAGCGAATAGTGGGATTGCCCTTCACATTATAACGCCTCCACCGCTGAAAGGGCGAGCATGTTTGGTGCGACCGGGATTCGAACCTGCGACCCTTGATTACGAGTCGAACGCCTTAACCCACCTGGCGATGCCGGGCCGTTTTATTCATGAAGACATTTGAAACAAAATCCAGGGATATATCGATTTTTGAAAGAATTTCCATAACTTCAGTAAAACATTTCCAAGACTTAAAAATGTTAAAATGCGAATTTGTTTATAAATCAACTTACTGAACTAACTTAAGATGTTGTACTGATCGCTTTCTATATACTGATGTTTAAGTCACATGCCAGATATTTCTGTGTTTCAGGTTCATGATTTAGAGCTTTGTCAATTAACCAAATATATTTCACACCACGTGTGAGAGGTCACGTGACGTATCCAGCTAGCTTTCTTAAACTCGGATATCAGACTCTGGTTCAGTGCATAACTGTACCCAACCAAATGGGATTGGTTTATAAACAATGACGTAGCTGCCTAAAGACAGGAAGCAGCCATTGATCTCTTACTACATCACACTGCATGATATAACTGCACTTATCTCTTTAGGCTGTGAAATGACGCACTTCCTTTTTTCTGAAGTCCACTTCTTTAAAACGAGACGTGCATTGTTATTTATTTTCGTTACAATATTAGATTCTGGGAAGGCCAAAACAAGTCAGTCCAATGTAAACTTCCCTCTTTTCATCGACCATTATCGAATTATTGCAGTCTCAGATATCGAACGATAATTCTTTTACTTCAACGCAGCTTGTCGCACTCATACCAATGTTTTTGTTTGTTGTCATATGTTGAGTGTGGCTGATGAGTTTTGATATTCAATGAAAGACTTCGTAAGTTGTGGTACTCAGACAAAAGTTCTGAAAGGCTATTTTTACATACATTTGATTGTAAATCTGTAGAGGACAAACTTCAGTTAGAGAAATGTAAACGCTGGTTTACCGTGGCTCTTTCGAAAATGATTTAATGACCTGTGAGAAACAATAAATAAAAACGACTTCTGTTGGGGTGAGGCGTTCCTCTGTAACACAGGGCTCTTTCCAGGATCTTAAAGTTGTCGTATGGACAGAAGTTTTAATACACATTGTTCAAACAAGAAGTGCTTATTTAAATATTCATTACTCTTTATGCATGTATCAGTATTTGTAACTTGAAGCCTTGGCGTTATATTTTAAAATGTTGCTTCTTTAACAAGCCAAATAAGGCCCAGATCGAAGGTGGCCCAAGTGACTGCAATTACTGTAATATTGCACTTATCCGTCCCCTAGGTCACCCCTCTCTTCTCCAAGCCACCAAAGCGCTGTCGTTTCGTGTTTCTTGTCCGTCAATGCACCTCTGTCTTGGTTTTCACGCTCAGTTCCATATCTAAAAAACCGTTCCTATCAGCCTGATGCTAGTTAGTTCAAGGTTTAAGTAGGAAGGAATATTACTGACATTCCAGACATAGGGCATCTTTCAAAGAGCGAGTTTGGTGTTCGTGTGTATGTAGATTAGTATGTGGGTGTTCTATCACACTTCCATTGAACAACTATTGATTCACATTAGCATATGGAAGCCACGTGCGAACAAAGTGTCCTGTTTGCAAGTGAAAAATGTTTTCTTATTTCTGTTGGAAACTCACTCTGACAGCCCCTCTGATTCACGTGTCAAAAGATCTGGATGAATTTTATCGATTACCAATCAGTCAAAGTAGTAGTGATGCCCACCAACCTGAATTATCTTCAAAAGGAAAAACAAAAACTAAAAATTATTTTTATTATTGAGAAAAATAATTTTCATAAATTTCTGTTGTCATATCAATTTTTACCATCATTAAGTAAAGCCATTAAATGGTAAACAAGTACATTTCAGTGCAACGTATTCCAAATAATATCAATAAAACTGTATGTCTTACTTTGTGGCAATGAACTGTATACACACAGACTTTACTGTTCATATGCATATTGAACTAGAAAATTATTTTCACTCTGATTGAGGCAACTGGATCATTATATTATTTTCAAGAATCTTTATGTCAGATAAATTTATTTTTCGTTTCAAGTTTTTTTTTCTTAAGCCTAAGAATTAATAGTTAAATACGAATTTAATATTTTGGTACCCCTGAAAAAAAGGGAAAATGGTTAAAAAAATTGAATGTGTGTTTTCTTATAGTAAAGCCACATCAAGCTATCTGCTGGGTCCACCGAGGGAAATCGAACCTCTGATTTTAGCGTTGTAAATCCGAAGAATCACTGTACTAGCGGGGCACGTGAAAAGAAAAGTGAAACTAGACGGTTAAATGCTAGTAACAATATGATGTACTCTGATAACTGATGAACTGCATATTTCTTCTTCATTTTGTCCAACTTTACAAAACGTGCCTGTTCTGGTAAATATAGGCGTCTGCCTTTTCTGATTTAATGATTTTTTGTTTTGCATTCTGTGGCTATTTTTTAAAGATATTTGAAAAGGTGGCTACGCTATACCAGTGTATGCGTGTGTATGTATTAGATTCTTCTGGGTTTTTTTAAGTAAACTTAGGTTCTAACATTTGTACAAAAAAGGGAAGAACTTCGTTTGTGCTAAACTGTTATAATTGCTTTTATCAAACCACAACCATTTTGACTCAGTAGCGAATAGTAAAAAAAACCCAAAAATAAGCACTTGTTGTTTGTCTGACTGCAGTTGGTTTTGCTGTCTGTTTATCTTTTGCTTGCTTGACTAACAACAATGGATGTTGTTGTCTGTTTATCTGTCGGTTGCTTGAATGACAACAGTGGGTATTGTTGTCTGTTTATCTGTCGGTTACTTGACTGACAACAATGGGTGTTGTTGTCTGTTTATGTCCTAGTTGCTTGACTGAAAACATTGGATGTTGTTGTCTGTTTATCTGCCGGTTACTTGACTGACAACAATGAGCGTTGTTATCTGTTTATCTACCTGTTGCTTGACTCACAACAGTGGGTGTGTTATTTGCTTATCTGCTAAGTGCTTGACTGACAACAGATGGTTTTGTTTTCTGTTTCCCTGCTGGTTACTTGACTGACAACAATGAACGTTGTTTTCTGTTTCTCTGTCGGTTACTTGACTGACAACAGTGGTTGTTGTTGTTGTATGTTTCTCTTCATGTTGCTTGATTGGCGACACTGGCTGGTGTAGTCAGTTTGTCTGCCTTCGAATTGGCATGTGTTATGTGCGGGATCCGTGTTTCAAGGCGCGTGCACTAACACTTGACACGTACAAATTATATTTAAATAAAAAAACTGAAATACGATCACGGAAATGGAAAAAGGTTATCATCATCTTCCCCACCAGGCGGCAGTATTTAGTCACGTGCCACTGAATATTATACAACATAAGCGTTGCAGCTGCTGTTCCAAAAAAATAAGTTGCTTTATGGTTTCTTGTTTTTTAGTTTTCACTGTGTCCCAAAAGCACGAGGATAAGATATTTTAACAGACAAAATAATGGCTAGTTTCCTAACCAAAACTAAGTGTTTCTGCCACTACATTTTTACCTATTGAACCACAATATTTGTTTTATATCGTTGAGTACAGGTTTTGTTTGCAACATAAAAATACATTCCGCACGTTGTAGCTTTGGGTGTGCTACAAAAGTAACGATTATAATTTGAAAATTAGGGATTGCAACATGCAGAAAAATCCTTTATGTAGTTTTGCAATAAAGATCTGAAACAAGCAAACAAAGCGTAAATAATTTATAAAAATCGTGTTAGAAAACTCGATGCAGCCAATCGGTAGTTTTAGACTTAAAATATGTATTTAAAATCACCAAATGATGTGCTAATAAAGGTTTTGTGGACTTCTTTAAGGATTTTATGAGGTACCAGTTCATACAAATACTTAAAATTGAAATGATTGCCCTTTTATATGCCCCCGAACTTTTGTAATTTTTTTTTGCCATTCGAGAAATCTTGCCATATATTCTAATATTTTCACGAAATTAGTAATTAACTTTTTAAGAATTATGTCAGAATTTTTATGGCGCCCTCTAGATTAGGATATTTGATCTTTAATGTTTTATGTGTTGACCACAATTCTAGTTTGGGAAAGTATATTTCTCTATATATAAACTTTATTTATTGAAAAAATTAAAAAAATAAAGTCGTTTATTTCAAATAGTTCAACCGTTTGTGTAGGCGATATTACTGACTGTGTCATGTGAGAAATTTGATCGAGACATTTTGGCCACGTGGCAACTTCTAACCAATTAGGATTTAAGGTCATATAAGAGGGACGCCAGTTAGGTGTTATTAACACTGATACGTAGAACTGATAACATCTATAATGTTAATACGATATCATAAACAACCCTATTAACCCCTACATTAAGTAATATTCAGTGTAAAAGGGTTCCCGACATTCATACAGTGTTCTGGGTTCAAACGTTTATAGTTTTTTAATGACAAATGAATTTTTGCAAAGAAAACCACTTTAAAAGCGTCAGTTTGCAAACAATTCACTTGATTTGTAGAAGGCTTGGTTTGGTGTTTCACGGCACAAAGCAATGAGACTATCTTTGTGGAAGGCAGCTGGTTTGTTCTCTCGAGATTGAAAACACTGAAGTTGTCTTTCTTTTCTTGTCCCATGTTACGTCATTAATCAAGGAAAAAATTAGCATCAAATCTATCAGTGGCTGTCTTTCTATGTTGTGTATGATATAGTGTATATTTTTGTGTATGTCTGTGTAGTTGTTTTATTTCAATAATGTATTGATTTCAGACCATAATATGTTGAAATAGAGGGGGAAAAAGAAATAACTGGTCATGTAATTCAAATTTTACTTAATCATAGACAGGAAGTTCCCTGTTAGTTTAATAAGTGCCTTTATTTTTAATTTTCAATATATGTTTTATTAATTTGAAATATTAATATTCTTGAACAAAATCTGCTAATGCCAGGTAATTTCAAAATAACAACGTTTAAGTGAGAAATCTGGCGGTAGAAGTTGAGGAAAAAAACGTGTATAGCATTTCCTTTCTATAAAATACGTAACATAAATCCATAACACTGTAACATACTAGAAAGTTTAAGCCACTGGACATTAAATAAAAATACCTAGTTACAATCTTCGAACCTGTGTTGAGAGCTAGCTAAGTTTTAAGCAATCTTTGAAAGGGAATGTTTGGTTTGTTTTGAATTTCGCGGAAAGCTACATGAGGGCTAGCTGCGCTAGCTGTCCCTAATTTAGCAGTGAAGGCAATTATTCATCACCATCCACCTCCAACTCTTGCGCTAATTTTCTTACCAACGAAGAGTGGGATTAACCGGACATTGTAACGCCCCTACAGCTGAAAGGAAAGCATTTTTGGTGTGACTGGGATTCGAACTCGCGATCCTTAGATTATGAGTCTAGTGCCTTAACCATCTGGCCGTACCGGATCACTCAAGGGTACTTTATAACTAGCTGGAATCGTCGTTTTTGGTTTTTTTCTCCAAACAACAACTTATCAACTGATCTTAGTGTCAATCTGTAAAGGACACAGAGATAAACAAAGACTTGTTGATTAAGATGAGTTAATTAAGTAGTGTATTTCACTTGACTACCTTAGAAACATGCCAGTTCAATACTATTAGCTGTGTCAATTTTATTATATTATATTTTTAATACCAAGTTGTTTTGGACAAGATGTGTATTTAAAGTTCTTTAAATATCATTTTTATGAACGTTTTATACGTAATACTGAAACATTGTTTCCCAAAGTGGGGGCCGTGAAGCTTTTTCTCGGGGGAAGAGGGAACAAGGATGTTTAATTAATTTTAATTATAAATACGATACAAACCGATAAACATTATGTTCACTTAATTAAATATCGTAAGGAGATGTTATTGTTTTTACTGCGGCACTGTTTCTCAACTATCATGTTAAAGGTATAGGTTAAGGAGGGAGCTCGGATGTATTTATTCTAATCAAGGGAGCCTCAGACTGAAAGCGTTATGTCGCCACTGTTCCAAATGACAATGACGTGAAACTCATACGTCACTATTGTACGTCCCACATTCAATAGATCTAAGAGCATCAATCACATAAAATTTGATTAATCTCTGTAATTATAAGTTTAAAAAAACTGGCAGAATAAAAACATATGACACTTTAAAAAACTCTCTCGATAGTAGTTTCATATTTTCCTATTTTTACATTTAGTTGGTCATTTGTTGGATTAGAAATTTATCGATCGAGGTTCATCCCAAATTTCTCACAAATTATTGAAACTTTAGAAAAAAAATCGCCAAAACTACGTCACATGGGAGTAAGCATCGTACTAATAGTTAATGCTGTTAAAATACCTTGGGTATTAATACAGTGTCAACTGTTAAAAATACCTTTAGTATTGATACAGTGTTGACTGTTAAAAAAACAACTTTGGCATTGACACAATATTGACTGTTAAAAAGAACTCGGGTACAGATACAAGGATAACTGTTAAAACAACTCTGATATTGATACAGTGTTGACTGTTAAAAAACAACTTAGGTATCGACATATTGTTGACTGTTAAAAAGAACTCGGGTACTGATACAAGGAAAACTGTTAAAACAACTCTGATATTGATACAGTGTTGGCTGTTAAAAAACAACTTGGATATCGACATATTGTTGACTGTTAAAAAGAACTCCGGTATTGTTACAGTGTTAAATGTTAAAAAAAACCTGTGATATTGATACAATGTTGACTATTAAGAATAACTCGTGTACTGATACAGTGTTAACTGTTGACAATAACTCGGGTACTGATACAGCGTTTCGAACAAACATACAAACCGAACTCACTACGAATGCTTCACGACGTGATTACGTGTAGGACTGAGACGAAGAAAAACAAAAATGTTGAAAGTCGAGTTGTTGAGTCGGTAAATAGAACTTGACTTAAATAGAAAGAAAATATTCGCTGGCTAAAAAGGAAGCTCTTGTAATTACAGGAGATTGTTAATAGTTTATCCTTGAAACTTTGTAGAATGGACGGCGGAAGACTTTTGAAATATTGTCCTCTACACTTGTGTCTCCACAACAGGCAGTTGGTATCTATTCTACAAAGTTTCATCAAGAATACTTTGCCTAAACAATCTCTTAAAGTTTTATTCTTATTTGTATAGTCGAAACTTATACATTATTTTGGATTAGAAACCATTGGATTCGTATATACAACGATCCAAAATCACGTCCACCAGCTCACGCTGAAAGATTGGAGCCTAAAACTGGAGTAATACGACTGCGCTATGAAACACAATCTGGAAGACTCAACAAACACATCATTCTACGCTACTGCTGTTACTACAGTCGAATACGCAGAAAGGTAAAATAATTTCACTGTGATACTTCAGTGGCAACTACCTAGAAAATTATGGAAGTCACAAACAGAGGATTCAACGTCTCAAAAGTTGATTGGAAATATATCGCAAAGGAAGCTGGTATGTAACATCACAAGATAAGATAATGGCTGAAAAGATACACAGTGATGAGTTTCTAACGTGTGCTAACATTAAACCTTGAGAAACTGTCTGCACATGACATGTTTAAATGTCATTAGTGATAGTATATAATGTCAACCTATGAGTGAGCCAACCAGATCAGAACGACTGTTCTTGTCTGACTTACCTAGAAATGTTTTGACAAATGTCGAAAGTTGTGCACACATTTTCTCCGAGGATTATCTTCTAGTGTTTATCGACAAATGCTTTCGATACCCTATTATAAATGTCGGGACGTTCAAACGAGCAAATATCGTAACACCAATTTATTGGATAGTGCTTGGTATGACTGAGTGAACTCAATGAGATGGTGGGGATTTTCGAAACCTTTCGCAAAAACCTTAATTTTCGTCACGAGAAAAATCACGACACACTGGTTGAAATTCAATGTTGTGATCTAAAAGTTAATGAAAACGTTAGAGACAGCTGTGGGACAGCTAATTTTGAAGGGTGATTGTAAAATAAAAACCACATCAATGTCTACAAAATGATGAACGATAAATCTTCAGTAGATTTCATGTTCTGTCGAATTTTGTACACCTGTCTTCCACTGTGTGACAGCAACACAGTGAAGTTCAATACGTTGATAAGACTACCAAAGAAAAGTCTACTGATTTTGTCTACACTCTGAATCAGGTACTATAAGCAGACGATTTGAGTGTGCTAATATCAAGTAACAGATATTCAGGTGGCATGTCGAAGCTATCAGAGAAAATTATGTTTTTCTCTGTTCTTATACTCTAAAATCGAACTTAACAGCTGCGGTTTAAGTCCTAGTGGAAAATATAACAACCAAGAAACATTCATTGTATGACCCAATAGCTGTCACAGTAAATAAATAAAATAAAAGTTTAAGTTATAATGATTGAAAAATATCTTGAAATATGTCGCAACTTACAAGGAAAAGACGGGATAGAAAAAGGTGTGACCTCAGTGTAGATAGTGTGATAACGGATAGTACTGGAAACAAAGATAATACATTTATAAGACGCAACTCGTTTAGGCCTACCATTTCTTTATATTTTTGTATTTTGTTAAAAATAGGATCGCAATTGAAATGACTCTATTTTTGTTATTTTCTGTTATCGTCAGCGTTAGTAACATTAATTGTGTTTTATTGATTTTTTGAGAGCCGTTTATAATAAGTTTGTTTTATTTGACTGTGTATACAAGTAATTTTTAATTGTGGATACATTCTTTGAACAGAACAGGTTTGTTTGTTTTTGAATTTCGCACAAAGCTACTCGAGGGCTATCTGCGCTAGCCGTCCCTCATTTAGCAGTGTAAGACTAGATGTAGGATAGCTAGTCATCACCACCCACCGCCAACTCTTGAGCTACTCTTTTACCAACGAATAGTGGGATTGACCGCCACTTATAACGCCCCCACGGCTGAAAGGGCGAGCATGTTTGGCGCGATGGGGATGCGAACCCGCGACCCTCAGATTACGAGTCGCACGCCTCAACGCGCTTGGCCATGCCGGGCCTTCTTTGAACTGGAGAATATTGTAAAGTAACCTTGCGTGGTACACGTGGAGCCATCGTAGAAAACAAGTTCGTGGGCTGTCGATTCTAATTGGTGGATTTTCTCTAAGGAAATGATGGACTAGCAGGAAGTAAGGAGGGCGCCTTCACTACGAATGTGAACAAAAATAGTGTCTAGCTTTTGTGATAAAAATCATGTAAACAGTATATATTCTTCCCCACATCTCTCCTAATATGTCTATAGCGGATTCCAAATGAAACGTATGGTTTCCAGTGCTTCGCTGGATTTCGTATTTTTCAACAGATTCGCAGTTCACGTGTTCTTTATCACAACAGCTAGAACTATTGTTTTCCAGTGATCGCCAGACTTCGGCTTTTAAAACATCTGCAGTTCACGTGTTGTTTTTTTTTATCAATGTGGCTAGAGCTATTTCTTTCCACTGCTTTGCCAGATGTTGACTTTTAAAACATCCGTAATTCTTAAAAATCAAAGTGTGTCATTTCATGTGAAACTAAAGGTTGTTTCAATAATAAAAACAGTTAACACTCTTCGGGCTGTCGTATTATGAAGTAATTTGCACACTCACCATGTTTCACTTCCATCAATCACATATGAGTAGTTTTTGGGAGACGGGTCACATTCCGTCAAATGACCCTACGCATTAAAGAGTCCTGAAGGCAGCTAAACCGGAGATGTGTTCGAGTATACTCTTGAACTATAAGGACTAAAATCACTGCCACGTCTTTACTGTTCGTCGTGACAGCCTTCCATATTGAAGGGAGTTAAAGTGACGTAAAGTCGTAGCATCACTTCTACAAAAGGTCCAGATACTCCTCTTCACTCCTGAATGATCAATGATTTGGGTTTCATATCACATAACGGACAACCAGATGGCTTGAGCGCAGAAGAATCAGCCGAGGGAGTGATTCAGATTATTTTATTCGATTGGTTTTGTGTCGAAGTAAAATATCATAAATTCCAACTACTCCTACATTGATGGAGCCAAGGATGCTTTAATCTTCTGACTACACGTATAACAATATGTTGCCTACATGTTCTGACTACACATGTAACAATCTGAGTTGCTAAATACTAAAAAGGACAATATGTTGTTTTCATTCCTGTCTATACAGCTAACTCCCGGCTAATTTTAACGTCTTTAAATATATTTTCATACGGGAATAAAGGTAAAACTACGCTCAGTAGGTGTGTTTTATTATAAAACCTACGTGTAATTTTCAACCTGAGTCACACAAAACGCTGAGCTGTAATTATGTTTTTCCCATTTAGGGAGGAGAGTTGATTTTGGATAAAACCGATTGTATTCTAAAATGTACCACTTCTTGCATCAAAGTGCTCTGTCTTTAGATAATTTAACCAATACAAGCAATATATCTACAGTAAAGGGCTCTGTCTTAAGATAATTTAACCAATACAAATAGTATATCTAGAGTAAAGAGTTCTGTCTTTAGATAATTTAATCAATACAAGCAGTATATCTACAGTAAAGTGCTCTATCTTTAGATAATTTAACCAATACAAATAGTATATCTAGAGTAAAGAGTTCTGTCTTTAGATAATTTAACCAATACAAACAGTATATCTACAGTAAAGTGCTCTATCTTTAGATAATTTAACCAATACAAATAGTATATCTAGAGTAAAGAGTTCTGTCTTTAGATAATTTAACCAATACAAACAGTATATCTACAGTAAAGTGCTCTATCTTTAGATAATTTAACCAATACAAATAGTATATCTAGAGTAAAGAGTTCTGTCTTTAGATAATTTAATCAATACAAGCAGTATATCTACAGTAAAGAGTTTTGTCTTTAGATAATTTAATCAATACAAA
Source organism: Tachypleus tridentatus (assembly GCF_004210375.1). Classification (NCBI taxonomy): domain Eukaryota; kingdom Metazoa; phylum Arthropoda; class Merostomata; order Xiphosura; family Limulidae; genus Tachypleus; species Tachypleus tridentatus. The sequence goes on along the minus strand of NC_134837.1, from coordinate 182,979,463 downwards.
CAGTATATCTACAGTAAAGTGCTCTATCTTTAGATAATTTAACCAATACAAACAGTATATCTACAGTAAAGTGCTCTATCTTTAGATAATTTAACCAATACAAACAGTATATCTACAGTAAAGTGCTCTATCTTTAGATAATTTAACCAATACAAATAGTATATCTAGAGTAAAGAGTTCTGTCTTTAGATAATTTAACCAATACAAACAGTATATCTACAGTAAAGTGCTCTATCTTTAGATAATTTAACCAATACAAATAGTATATCTAGAGTAAAGAGTTCTGTCTTTAGATAATTTAATCAATACAAGCAGTATATCTACAGTAAAGTGCTCTATCTTTAGATAATTTAACCAATACAAATAGTATATCTAGAGTAAAGAGTTCTGTCTTTAGATAATTTAACCAATACAAACAGTATGTCTACAGTAAAGTGCTCTATCTTTAGATAATTTAACCAATACAAATAGTATATCTAGAGTAAAGAGTTCTGTCTTTAGATAATTTAACCAATACAAACAGTATATCTACAGTAAAGTGCTCTATCTTTAGATAATTTAACCAATACAAATAGTATATCTAGAGTAAAGAGTTCTGTCTTTAGATAATTTAACCAATACAAACAGTATATCTACAGTAAAGTGCTCTATCTTTAGATAATTTAACCAATACAAATAGTATATCTAGAGTAAAGAGTTCTGTCTTTAGATAATTTAATCAATACAAGCAGTATATCTACAGTAAAGAGTTTTGTCTTTAGATAATTTAATCAATACAAACAGTATATCTACAGTAAAGTGCTCTATCTTTAGATAATTTAACCAATACAAACAGTATATCTACAGTAAAGTGCTCTATCTTTAGATAATTTAACCAATACAAATAGTATATCTAGAGTAAAGAGTTCTGTCTTTAGATAATTTAATCAATACAAGCAGTATATCTACAGTAAAGAGTTTTGTCTTTAGATAATTTGACCAATACAAACAGTATATCTACAGTAAAGTGCTCTATCTTTAGATAATTTAACCAATACAAATAGTATATCTAGAGTAAAGAGTTCTGTCTTTAGATAATTTAATCAATACAAGCAGTATATCTACAGTAAAGAGTTTTGTCTTTAGATAATTTGACCAATACAAACAGTATATCTACAGTAAAGTGCTCTATCTTTAGATAATTTAACCAATACAAATAGTATATCTAGAGTAAAGAGTTCTATCTTTAGATAATTTAACCAATACAAACAGTATATCTAGAGTAAAGTGCTCTATCTTTAGATAATTTAACCAATACAAACAGTATATCTACAGTAAAGTGCTCTGTCTTTGGAACGCCGCGTTTCTGATTAGTCAGGAGTTAGCGAAGGAAAACAAAAATGCCCCCATAGATAGCTTTGTATAATTTTGAGAGAATATCCAAAGGAAAACAGAAACGCCCCCAAAACTAAATATTCTGTGTCTTTAACACTCAATCAATTCTAAGTGTTTAGTACAGTAGTGTTTGTGCAGAACTGTGAGGCGTACTGTTAAATGTTCAGTTTACAGTTAAACTGATCATAAAGCATTACTTGTTGGACTAACCTTTATGTGCCTGGAACTTAGCAGAATGACCTAGATTAACTAACTGGCATAAATTAGCTCACAGTTTAAATTTATACATCATATTTATTTATTAACGTGTTTGGGTTATTTGTTTTCATAGTCTATATTGATGAGGAATTTAAAATTACTTTTAACCACATCATATACATGTATTTATTTATTTTTAAAACTCGTACAGAATAGTGATTAAATTTAACTTAATTTAAAACAGAAAATATTGGTATTTATCTCTATAGGTATAACATTAAGTGTAACTGAGATGAAACTGTTTCGACAAGTTATATTTCATGAACTTCTTGCTAGAAGAGAGTGGCACACCATATGTGAAATTGACACCTAGAGACAAGAATACACGTGTGTAAGAAGTATGTAAAACAGTCTGTCCGTCTGGACTAGTTAGCCTTCTTTTTCTGTTCGTATTAACGACATGTGTCTCAGTTTTCTCGTTGCACAACGGATGCACTTACGGGGTGAGATTTTTATGTCACGTGAACAAATTGTACTAATATAAGATGAGCCAGTTACGAGAACAAAGAAAAGTGGTATTGATATGAGGTCACCCGGTCATAAGGGATGGTGAAGAATGATACTGATGATATAAAATGATCCAGTCACAAGGGATAAGATAACCGTATTAGTTAACACGAACTGATTTCCTATCTGGCTGCAGTGTACAGCGTAAAAATTACTCGCAGGAGGCTTGGATTATATTTTAGTCCGTTACCGATATATATATATATATATATTTAACCCAGGAGATATTTTGTATTTAAGGTAGATGTGTCTTTAACTAGTGTTCACAACTCGCTTTGTTTTAGAACATAACTGCACAATTGGCTACAAGCATCGTTTCTGTCACAGGGATCGAGCCCTGAATTGTGGCATTATAATCACTCTGACTTACCGCTGAGCTATACGGAGGACAGCTTGTATAGGTTGGGAAGGTATCTTAGATCATTTGTTGAAATTCTTTGGACTGAATCTAGTATGATTGTGTAAAGCATACCAGCGGATTTACCTATTAATTGTTTTTTGTTGTTTTATTTCGCATGCAGACTTTTGAAGAATGATTTTCCATTTCATGCAGTTCGCACCAGGCTTCACCATTAACGAAACGCTTTTAGTGCTTGCCTTGTTCAGCATTAGTCACCTCTTGGCGTATCGTGACCATGACAACGTTTTGTCACAAGGACCCACTGACAACCCAGGAGCGCGTGGTAGTTCAGCCGTGCTCTTACTCTTCAGATATGAATGAAATGTGTTGATGATTTCCTTTAGACTCATTCCGCGTGAAAGAGCACACGTGAATAGTCTGGGCGATACAGCGAGTCATTCGGCAGGTATGGGTGATGAGGTAGTTTCTGTGTTTTCATCCATCTCTTATCATTAACGGCCATTAATAACACTATATTAGCACTGCTTACCTAGAAGGGGAGTCGCGTGCCCCTTCCCGCGGACTCCACGTGTCTGTCTAAGCGCATGATTACTGAAATTAGTAGTTCGAATAGTTGGAAAAACGTCATTTAACCTCTCTTTCTCTCTGCTTTGTAATTACGTATTAGTGCGTATAATATGTGCTCAAGCGGTTTTTGATTACTAACACACTTTGTGTAAGTGTAGGACTGTTCTACAGATGAAGAGCCTTCTGCAGGACGAACGACTGGTATGGGTATTAACACTTTTATTTATAAGCAGAGAACAACGTTTCGACCGTCCTAGGTGATCTTCAGGTTAAAAACCCGTCTGTATGAGACGTTATTCATTTGTTTGAATTTCGCGCAAAGCTACTTGATGGCCATCTCGTCTAATCTTCCCCGATTTTGAAATGATGAACTAGAGGGAGAAGGAAGTTAACATCACCCACCGCAAACTCTCGGGGTACACTTTTATCAATGAATAGGGGGATTTGGTCTTCACCTTGTAATGCTCCCACGGCTGAAAGGACGAGTATGTTCGATGATAGGATTCGAGCCTGCAACCCACAGATTCTAAGCCGAGTACCCTAACCACTGGGTCTTGTTAGGATATGAGGGAGTTTACAGACAAAGTTTGCTTAAGGAAAAACATCTGTAAAAGTAAACAAAACAAATTCTGATTAAATGAAATCAACAACATTCGACAGAATTAGATTTACAAACTAATTACATACCACTGCATTGAGAATAGAGTATGTCAGTATGTACCAATGTAGTTAGAATAGAGTATGTCAGTATGTACCAGTGTAGTTAGAATAGAGTATGTCAGTGTGTACCAGTGTAGTTAGAATAGACTATGTCAGTATGTACCAGTGTAGTTAGAATAGAGTATGTCAGTGGGTACCAGCGTATTCAAAATAGACCATGTCTGTATGTAAACTCGAGACGTAATCAGTAAAATTTAAGAGAAAGCTCAGATAATTGGCTAAGATGTTTCGAAACTTCAGAATAAAACAGTCTACTTTGATTTGTGATGAGGGATACACGAGTAGTTAGAAACGTAGCTCCAAGCTGTCGGAAAATAGGTTTTACTTTAATCACTCTCAGAGTTAGGACGTACAGCCGGAGAAATACGGCTGCTGTGATAACAATGGCTCCATATTATAATATACTCTTGGATATTTCGACGTTATTAATGTCCTGTTTCATTCTCCTTACATGATGTAGCATCTAAAGCCCTAAATATATCATGAAGTGAAACTGTTTATAAACTATTAAATCTCTCCGTTTGGAGCTGACAGTATTACATGGTTAACGCCACAACAACAAATCGGTGAAACAATACAGTTCACCAAAAGGCACAATTGTTCTGATAAATATTGCTGCAATACATATATATATTGAATTTTTACCATTGTCATAGTGTTTTGTTTACATTACATTACAACTGTAATTATGCACAACTATATACAATGGTGAGAACAGATTAAGCGTAGTAAGTTATTATACAATCGTTACTACGCGGCACCAGGTACCGCGTAATGATAACACGGATCTGATTCTATCCCATTTGTTTTTTTAACAGCTTAGTTTTTGGTTATTGTTTTGGAAATCCGCGCAAAGCTACTCAAGAGCTATCTGTGGTCCTCAATTTGACCGAAGACACTATTCAACAGTAGTCACTGCGAGCTGTTGGATTACCCTAATTGAAAACCATTACAACTATTGTTTCTGGTTCTGTTTGCTAACTTCATAACCAGATTGACTAGTGGGATGGGTCTCTTATTATCCACACTCCCACCTCCCTGATATTCCTCCTTTTCTGCCGAGCACGGTCATGCTCTGTTGGGAACTGTTTGTTTATTCATTGTTAGATAAAAAAAACTATACAGGGCTTATCTGTGCTGGACCACCCACGGGTTCCGAAAAACAGTTTTTAGGGTTATAAGCTTTCAGCCTTACCGCTGAGCCACCAGAAGGTAATTGAAATTTCGAACTGACACGTTTAATATCCGAATTGTTTTTTTCTCTCTAGCTGTGCTTTCGTGAAGAGAGAAAATTATATTTCACTTATAACACAAATATTTATGTACATCCGAATAAGGTAAGTATCCGTTGATATAACACATTCATGACCCTGAAGACACACCGACTGTCAGAACTTAACCTCCTCTGTTGTAAATATCACATACGAAAGTCAAATTCGAACTTAGGAACTAATTCAGAGCAGATAAGGGTGTTTAAAATCTACTTATATTCGTATCTTTCACAATCTACAACCAGTTGTGTTAAGGTGTTGTTTCTAATGAAACGGAGAAACAAATGAATTAATAAATAAATGTGTTACTAGTAAATCTATCACTATGACTAATAACTACAAAATTTAGTTGTCATTGTATCCTTCTTATTGGTCACGAACCAGGATTATGAAAGCTGGATTTCTCCTCTCATGAATAACGTACATAATTCTGTTTCTTCCCTGTGCTATACCATGGTACAGACTGTTACATTCCTCACTATATAGTTTGTACGCTAATTTTACTTGACTGTTTAGTTTTGTTATTAGTACATAATTACCTGAACTCAGATCAGCCATAACTGGAAGATACTACAGTTTTAGGCAATCGTTGTGTTAGGTTTTGAAATTAATGTTGTTACTGACTTTTGACTGTAGGCAGGAAAGATTTTTTTCTTTTTTACGTATTTGCTTACTCGTTACCAGAGAAAGCACATGGCTTCGCTCGGGTTATTAGGTCGATAGCGTGTGTGTACTCTGAACCCGTTTGAGCACACAAGTATAAACTATATATTTTTGTTGCTAAGCAACATTACATAAAAACAACTGTTGGAACGAATGTTACAGAAACGCATTGGCTTTTCTATATATTAGATATTGCTATATAAGGGTCCATTTATTTTCTATGTGGGTTTTCGCTAGTTTGATTCAATAAAAAAAAATGTGCACGTACGCGAATAGTAGTAATACCTAGGTGCACACCCTCAGGTTCATTTAATGAGGGTGCAAAATTTCATATTTTAAGGTTCTTTTCCTTTTGGGTTGGCCCGTCACGGCCAGGTGGTTAAGGCACTCGACTCGTAATCTAAGGGTCGCGGATACGAATCCCCGTCGCACCAAACATGCTCGTCCTTTCAGCCGTAGGGGCGTTATAATATGACAGCCAATATAGTTATTTGTTGGTAAAAGAGTAGCCCGAGAGTTGGCGGTGGGTGGTGATGACTAACTGCTTTCCCTCTAATCTTACCTGCTAAATTAGAGACGGCTAGCGCAGACAGCCCTCGAGTGTATCTTTGCGCGAAATTTAAAACAAATCAAAATCCTCTAGGAGTTGTGGCGGTCACACACACACACACACACACACATAGAGACCTGTTTACATGCTCTTTTATCATTATAAATATAAGTTTGTTTTTATTTCCATATTAATTTTCAAGCACGAAGCTAGGCAAATGACTATATGTTCTATGCTCATTGTAATCGAAACCCAAATTATAATATTATAAGCCCTAAGACTTACCGCTGAGCAACTAGACGGAGGCTTCATGCTATAGATTACGACTGTGCACATTTATAGCAGAAAGAAACATAATATTAGGTTGAGGAATAATTCGTGAGCGTTTTTAAATAATTTCATTCAAGCATTACATGCAAGACTATACAATACTTCAATGCATGAACACATTACACCCAAAACATTTATTATGATACTTTATTTCATGTAATACCTAGGTATATAGTATGCATTGTTGTAAACGAAATTGCAAGAAATTAAATGCGAAAAGCAGATGGTGTCGAAAATGCTCGATTTTGTCCACTTGACATTCCATTTAATGAGCTGAAAATGAAAGCAAAAATTAAAGACATATGAAAATCAAACACACCATCTATTAGAGCAAAAAATTATCTACCAAATGACATGATATATTTTGCGAAAGCGTTTCATTTATGAATATATTTTTTAACTTGAAAAAACGCTCACGAATTATTCCTCAACCCAATACTTTATACGCTAGTCCTAGTTTTTAATATTCGAAATATTTCAACCAAAATTACCACCATTATTAATATATATATCTTAGACTTGGAAAATATGCTCATATGCGCTGTGTGAAAATTGAAATACGAAGAATAGAAGGATTTCACGTGACCAAAATTAGGTTTAGTTTGTCTAAAGCTGTACAACATTTATTGCTGCATAGCCTGACCTAATTTGGTACTGACAGGCTATAGTGGAGGCGTCCCCTGGTGGGACAGCGGTAAGCCTTCGGATGTACAAAATGAGGGGTTCGATTACCCTCGGTGGGCACAACAGACAACACGAAGGGGCTTTGGTATAAGAAAACACACACAGAGTTAAGGTAGTTAATCAATAACACTTACCGCCAACACTTAGGCTAGTCTTATCTGTTTGTAATGGGATTTCACTAATATTAGTATCATTAGTATAACATACTCACAACTCGAACATTCGTTGTACTTCTTGCGACAACGAAATGCTAATCGTGAATCTTTAGGTTTCTAGCCCGGACACTACAACTTCTAGACAAGCCCAGCTGCATAATATAATTATGCTAAACACGAAACTTGACAAGCCACGTTTGTTGCTACGTAAAAATATTAACATATGGTAAAATACAATACAAAGGAATGGTTCGACTATTAAATAAGACAGACGGGTGTAAGTTATATTAAAATAATGTTATTTCTAACGTTATTTCACAAATAACTTCACCCAGAAACAGTGATTCGTGATTGTTGTGTCCCAATAAGAATCATTTTATATATTGCAGTAAAATAAAAATAATTTTCTACTTGTTGTATTGGTACTTTACACATTTAAAACGTTTGACATATTGCTTCCCTTTTAGTTTGTTTCCCAGTTGCTCAGTAGTAGCTAAGGCTTATAAGTATCTGGGTTCGATACCTCCACTGGAATGAGTACAAATTATTCTATGTGTCCTGCGACCACTGTTGATTATTTAACACAAAACAGATGTTATTTATAGATCGTACTACAACGATCGCTCATAACGAAAAAATTAAAGGCTTCAGTTGAAATGGCTAAGTTATCACTAGGTACGCTAAGTTATCACTAAGTACGCTAAGGTATCACTAGGTACGCTAAGTTATCACTAGGTATGCTAAGTTATCACTAGGTACGCTAAGTTATCACTAGGTATGCTAAGTTATCACTAAGTACGCTAAGTTATCACTAAGTACGCTAAGTTATCACTAAGTACGCTAAGTTATCACTAGTGTTTGTTAGTGAATCATGGAAATACTAAATTTACACTGTTTTTTCACAAGACTCGCAGTGGCACAACGACATGTCTGCTCACTTATACTGCCAGAATAGACGTGGTGGATGGCCCGGCATAGCCACGTGGTTAAGGCACTCGGCTCGTAATCCGAGGGTCGCGGGTTTGAATCCCCGTCCCACCAAAACATGCTCGCCATTCAGCCCTGGGGACGGTATAATGTCACTGCCAATCCCACTATTCTTTGGTAAAGAGTAGCCTAACAGTTGGCGGTGGGTGGTGATGACAAGCTGCCTTCCCTCTAGTTTTACACTGCTAAATTAGGGACGGCTAGTGCAGATATCCCTCAGTAGCTTTGCTCGAAATTCAAAACATACTAAATCCGTGGCGGGCAGAGCTAAGATGTTCTTTTTGTTTAGCTTTGTACTTAAGAACAAACAGCTACAACATTTTCACACTAAAAATAATGAAGTCAAGGAAGTAAATATTTATATAAGAATGAAGTATTGGTTAAAAAGTGTTTTTCACCAAGGTTTTTGATATTTTACTTGACGATAAATAAAATTGGCCTAAACATATAATAAATATTATAAAAACTGTTGTGAGATACATAGGTATAATAAATAAAATAAAAATAATAGTTAATATCAAATATTATAGATTTACGTATGCACATTTCATATTTTGGTTGAGAAATTTATCAGTATAAATCATTTATTGTTTCTTTATATAAGATTTTTATCACTAATTTTGTTTAAATTATGAACACTTTAGTTATGAGTTATTTCATAAAATTAAATATTAATTATTTATTAAATTATTTATTATTCTGTTGAAAATTAAAAGGATGCCCATAGTATATGATACAGTAATTGGTGCTGATGTATACACACCATTTTCTTTAAAGAACCAATAATTTAGGGTTTATGAGGTAAGTAAAGTCGTTAAAATTTGAGTTGTGTCACAAAATATGTAACCACACTCACATGGTTATTTTTATATTCATATCTAAAACATTATAATATCATTGTTAAATAGTGGCATCTGCAACATTACACACAGTTATTTTTCATGTATCACATGATCGTGCTTGTTTTATACTTATTAAGATGTTTTTATTAATAATGTTTTCCTATTAGAAGGCCCCGACATGGCCAGATGGTAAGGCACTCGACTCGTAATCCGAGAGTCGCGAGTTCGAATCCCCCTCGCACCAAAACATGCTCGCCCTTTCAGCCGTGGGGTGACATAATGTTTTTGTCAATCCCACTATTCGTTGGTAAAAGAGTAGCCCAAGAGTTGATGGTGGTAGTAATGACTAACTGCCTTCCCTCTAGTCTTACACTGCTAAATTAGGGACGGCTAGCGCAGATAGCCCTCGAGTAGCTTTACACGAAATTCAAAACAAACCAAACCTATTAGAAGTAATCGATTTTATAGCAATGCGCTTTATGGTCAAGTAGGTGAACGAAAGTGTGTGTGTGTTTTTCTTACAGCAAAGCCACATTAGGCTATCTGCTAATACCACCGAGGGGAATTTAACCCCTGATTTTAGCGTTCTAAATCCATAGAATTACCTCTGTACCAGCGGAGGACGAACAACAGTGTAGCTCTGTATTTAAATACGAAATAAACTGTTTATCTCTTCTCTCTTTTGCATAAGTATTTTAAAGTTTTTATATGATCATTTCGAACATAGATTCTTATTTTATCGTACAAAGGGCAGATAAGTCCCTGTCTTGAAGGTTTAAATCTTTAATTCCCTTTTAATGTGTATATTTAATAAACGCATTTCTGATTGATTAATTCTAGAGTTTTTGGTTTTTTTAAACTCAAAATTGTCTTTGAATCTATTCAGAAATTATTCTCTCTGGTATTTTGTTTACCATTTTCTCTTTCTCTTTCACGATATTGTTCTGGTTTCACTTTTGATTCTTCAATTTTTGCAAGTGCGTACAGTGAATCAATCACGTGACTTTTCACCCCTTCCCCTTCACTGTAGAGGATGTGAAATTAAACTGTTGAGTTGACAGGAAATGAAGAGATGCGAGAGACAGGAGAGTGCTTGGTGAAGGTATATATGAAGAATTAGGACTGAAAGAGTATATATATGAGAGTATGTTAGTTAAAGAGTTCGTAGTGGGAAAATTAATCATTTTGGACAGTTGTGGATGAGAACACATTTCACTCCGAATCGTCATCTTGTGAAAGAAGTGTTGAAAACATCCTACGAATGATCCATTCAGCTAAGAAAATAACGTACGTGTTTACTAATAGATAAGGGTTTTATGTGCTGTTATTGTATATATTTCTGTGTACTGTTTAAATTTAATAAATCCAAGTACTTGTCTTAGCAGCTGCTCGATCGAGTAAATGTACAAATGAATCGGGTGAAGTATTAATTACCCATTACAATACTAGAGGGCGCTACCTATGCTATATTACTCTGTGACAATTTTTATGGTCATATTTGGTATTGAAATTTTTTGTATAGGGCTAAGCGAAATTACCAGTCCTTATGTAACATAAGACAGAACAATATTCATGATTTGAACGAAGTTTGTGACAGATTCGTGCTGGGTGAAGTCAGTGTTATTTGTAGGACTCTCACCTGACATATTTATGCTTTCAACCATATGTGATCACATCAGGACCTATTTATAGGAACAAGATGGCAGTGTTTGCAGCTTCCTAACGGTTGAAGCATCCATTTTATCACATTAAAAAGAAATTACACATTGGGACGAGTTACTCAGCCTGGTTAAATAGAAATACCCTTTCGAAACACTCCATTATGATGTATCGTCTTTTTCTCCACTCTCTCTCTCTCTCTCTTTTTTTTTTTTTTGAATAGTAGAAACGTATAAAGAAAACTTTTCTTCCATTTCATTGCAACACATTCCAGTTGGACTTAGGTTTAAAATCAAAGTTTCCAAACCTCAGGTGAAAACGTAGTTCAAAGAACCTGTTCTTCTGTAGACGCTTTATTTTTTGTTACAGCAAATAACATTAGTTTGAGAGCTTTAACCAGTGACTTAAGATATTTAAACTGATTTCTGTTTTAAGTATAATGAGATATTCAACGAAATACACCTGACATGAGGAGTTAAGTTTTAGGAATGTAAAAATAAATATTTATTTCTGTCCATGTTGAATATACACATTGACGAGCACACGAGAACATCTAGAAATGTAAGAAATTCTAAAAACTCCCTGTGTTGTTATTACACCAGGGACACTTAAAGTGTACAAAGTAAAATAAATGATCCATGTGCTTATGTTAGTTAAGTTTTCAAATGCTCTTCTTGGAGGGTAAATTTTAAGAAGAAGGAAGAATTATTAAAAACAGCTTTCAGAGAGTTTGGATCCAGTTTATTTTCATCTAACAACAAAACGTTGATAAATACATAGTGTTTGAAACAGTTCTAACTGTAAATATAAAGTAAATTTTGCGTTAAACGTAGACATCGAGAAACTGAGTATTTCTTAGATTAGGATGTTGAACAGGGTGTAAGAAACGTGTAAGAGAAACTGGAAAATTTCTAGCTTCGGATATTGTGTACTGTCACACGTGGTGAGGGATAGTATGGTGATAACAACGAAACATAATGTACACTGTTTATTGTGCACTATCACACGTGGTAAGGGATAGTATGGTGATAACAACGAAACATAATGTACACTGTTTATTGTGCACTATCACACGTGGTAAGGGATAGTATGGTGATAACAACGAAACATAATGTACACTATTTATTGTGCACTATCACACGTGGTAAGGGATAGTATGGTGATAACAACGAAACATAATGTACACTGTTTATTGTGTACTGTCACACATGGTAAGGGATAGTATGGTGATAACAACGAAACATAATGTACACTATTTATTGTGCACTATCACACGTGGTAAGGGATAGTATGGTGATAACAACGAAACATAATGTACACTGTTTATTGTGTACTGTCACACATGGTGAGGATAGTATGATGATAACAACGAAACATAATGTACACTATTTATTGTGCACTATCACACGTGGTAAGGGATAGTATGGTGATAACAACGAAACATAATGTACACTGTTTATTGTGTACTGTCACACATGGTAAGGATAGTATGGTGATAACAACAAAACATAATGTACACTGTTTATTGTGTACTGTCACACATGGTGAGGATAGTATGGTGATAACAACGAAACATAATGTACACTGTTTATTGTGCACTGTCACACATGGTAGGGGTAGTATGGTGATAACAACGAAACATAATGTACACTGTTTATTGTGCACTATCACACGTGGTAAGGGATAGTATGGTGATAACAACGAAACATAATGTACACTGTTTATTGTGTACTGTCACACATGGTAAGGATAGTATGATGATAACAACGAAACATAATGTACACTGTTTATTGTGCACTGTCACACATGTTAGGGGTAGTATGGTGATAACAACGAAACATAATGTACACTATTTATTGTGCACTATCACACGTGGTAAGGGATAGTATGGTGATAACAACGAAACATAATGTACACTGTTTATTGTGTACTGTCACACATGGTAGGGATAGTATGGTGATAACAACGAAACATAATGTACACTGTTTATTGTGTACTGTCACACATGGTAGGGATAGTATGGTGATAACAACGAAACATAATGTACACTATTTATTGTGCACTATCACACATGGTAGGGATAGTATGATGATAACAACGAAACATAATGTACACTGTTTATTGTGCACTGTCACACATGGTAGGGGTAGTATGGTGATAACAACGAAACATAATGTACACTGTTTATTGTGCACTGTCATACATGGTAAGGGATAGTATGGTGATAACAACGAAACATAATGTACACTATCTATTGTGCACTGTCATACATGGTAAGGGGTAACAAGGTGGCAACAAAGTAACGTAATGTGCATAGTTTATTGTGTAATGTCATACATGCTGAGAGATACTGTTTGTTTGTTTTTTGAATTTCGCGCAAAGCTACATGAGGGATATCTGCGCTAGCCTTCCCTAATTTAGCAGTGTAAGACTAGAGGGAAGGCAGCTAGTCATCACCACCTACCGCCAACTCTTGGGCTACTCTTTTACCAACGAATAGTGGGATTGACCGTCACATTATAACGCTCCCATGGCTGAAAGGGCGAGCATGTTTGGCGCGAAGGGGATGCGAACCCGCAACCCTCAGATTACGAGTCGCACGCCTTAACACGCTTGGCCACTAAGAGATACTATGATGGCAATAAATAAAGCAATGTACAGGGTTTATTGTGTAATGACATACATGTTATGATATATATTATTGTAACAAAAGCGGAATGACGTGTATACTGTTTATTGTGTAGTAATGTAGGTGTTACAGTAGTAGTAATACAGAACCCCAGACCATCCAGGTTTCTAGGCTATCTCTACATGACATCACAGTCAACGGAAATTAGACAGACTACGGCTGTATAAATATATCGTTGTCTACACTGAATGCTATGGATAACGTCTTTCAGTAGTAGGCCTTTGATGTTGTTCGCTCTGTTCTGTTTAATGTATCCTGTTTAAAAATGTGTGTGTGTGTGATCTGAAATAGTTTATTTTTCTTTGCTTCAGAATTTCGCGCTTAACTACTCAAAGGGCTAACTGCACATAGCCCTTAATGTTTAGCGGGTAGACTAAATGGAAGTATTCATTTCTTGTTTGAGTACGCCCCTTCCCCCCACAGTGGCACAGGGGCATGTCTGCGGACTTACAGCCTGGTTTTGATATACGTGGTGGGCACAGCACGGATGATCCGTTGCGTAGCTTTTTGCTTACGTTACAAACAAGCTTAGGTGATCAATACTGGAGTTTGATTTCCACTGGTGTAGTGCACCAACATATGTGAGGATTCTACAGTTCGGAGCACGACAACCACTAGATTAGTCTCGTCCCAGATTGAAATACAAATTATTGAGAGTTACTTTAATGAAGAACACCATTATTCAGTTTTATTTATAGATTGGTTAAAGAGAAACGATTTCTGTGTCTTTTTTCTTTCCTTTTCTTTAACGTGAGAGCTTTCTTGTTTGTTTTTTTTGAATTTAGCGCAAAGCTACTCAAGGGCTATCTGCGCTAGCCGTCCCTAATTTAGCAATGTAAGACTAGAGGAAAGGCAGCTAGTCATTACCACCCACCGCCAACTCTTGAGCTACTATTTTACCAACGAAGAGTGGGATTGACCGTTATATTATAACGTCCCCACTGCTGAAAAGGCGAACATGAATGGTGCGACGGGGATTCGAACCCTCGACCCTCTGATTATGAGTCGAACGCCTTAACCCACCTGGCCATGCCAGGCCTCTACTGGCTTGGAACCTTGCTTCTATACTTGAAACCAGTGAATAAGGCTTACAGCAATGTTGAATAAATTGTATTAATTTATTCTATTATGAAATCTATTTGACTTGATTCATTTCAATAATTAATAATGGATCAGAACTCCATTAAACTGGCTGTTTATATACATTTTTGTTACCTGTTTATATCCTATATTTCTCCTAAAACGTTTTATTTTCAAACCACTAAACCTACATTTTGACAAATAAGTCGGCACTCCTGAGTATGTGACATACTCACCTGTTGTTACTTGTCTGTTAGAGTAAACACTAATATACAGAATTTTTGAAGCACTGTTTGTCTACTTTTGTGGCAACTCGAATGCCTGACAGATGTTTCTTTGGTAATAAAAATAAATTCGTATTATATATTTCTTATATATTCTAAACGTTTCATCACTGTTTAACCTCTCGAACAGGTTATCTTCTTCAGATCTTACATTTTACTACTATGTTCTTCTGTCTGTCGGTCTTGTTTGACTTGTATGACTCTGTGTGACTTGTATGACTTGTATGACTCTGTGTGACTTGTTAGATATTGTTGTATTTCCTAACAATTCGAACATCATGAAAATATTTACACTTCCTAAGGAAATAGTTGCGGATGCCAACTGCTCTGTGACATTTTAAAATTTGTATAGAACTGTATGTATAGGCGTAGGTTCGAATCCAATCTGGTTTTTCTTTCTTCAAACCAGGTTTACAATTCTACTTACCCTACTGTGATAGTTTCATATACGAACATAACGTTACTTGTTTCTCTTCTGTAACATGGATCAGTGGAAATTGATTATTAACAATTACCACTAACTGATTCACGTTTAACCATATCTGTCACTGAAGACCCTTCTGTTTGTTGATCAACAGTGTTTGATCACTAACTGATTCACGTTTAACCATATCTATCACTGAAGACCCTTCTGTTTGTGGATCAACAGTGTTTGACCACTAATTGATTCACGTGTTACTACATTTGTTGAATATCCTTCTGTTTGTTGATAAAATACGCCAGAAATATGGTCATACATAATTTAAACTTTTGTCCACAAATTACTCAGAGTTATCATTGAAATAACTTCCCCAGCCAAAGATTAAAAATTTGACAGAGGTCACAGTAATCGAAACGACGTCTTTTGTTTGAATATAATTTGTTACAAGCTAGTAAGCACTAAGAAATTAGACTTATATCGTTTAACTTTAATTGGTCATAATTCATTTTCCGCCTGATTTATTTATTACATTTGTTTGATTGAACGTAATTTCTTTACTCTTTTAAACATATTAAAACACATTTTAGACGCAGCTGTTTTACATCTTTAAGAACACTGTGTGTAAAAGGTTGGGTCGAAATAAGGAATGCCTCTTAGTTTAAAATCAATCCCAAGAAACTGGCTGTTTTACTGTTTCAAATCATCTTTTATATTATTATTATTAGTCTTTAAGTAAAGGAACCGTTTGTATAGATTTATTCAGGATTATTACTTCCTGTCATCGTTAGACAAATATAATTAAAGAAATACTAGTGACAGATTAAGTTTTAATGTACTGTAAAAGAAGATTCAGCCCGGCATAGCCAGGTGGTTAAGGCACTCGACTCGTAATCTGAGGGTTGCAGGTTCGAATTCCCGTCACACCAAACATGCGAGCCCTTTCAGCCGCGCGAGAGTTATAATGTGACGATCAATCCATTATTCGTTGGTAAAAGAGTAGCCCAAGAGTTGACGGTGGGTGGTGATTACTAGCTGCCTTCCCTCTAATCTTATACTGCTAAATTAGTGAAAGCTAACGCAGATAAACCTCGTGCATATTTGCGCGAAATTCAAAACAAAGAAAACAAACACTCTTATGTTCTTAAAGTAAAGTTTTTCACAGCTTTTTTCGAGATCTCAAATAGGCTGATTTACACCTTGGAAATATTTTCATTTCACAAACTATATAAAAGGTGTTTGTACTTTTTACTTCGATCCATTACAACTAGTAAACATAACACTCTCGATCCAAGAACATAAATTCTGTCTACATACGTTAACTACATAATTTATGAAAGAAGTCTCTGAACCAAAAGATAGTTGTGACAATTACTTTTCCTATATGTAAATGTTCCATCAATATCCGTTATAGTCAAAAATTAAATATGAAATGATGTGGAAAACATTTAGTGTATTCATTAGCACTAAAAACAACCTATAGAAGTATCGGTTCTACAGTGAAATATTGAATAAATTGACACTTCGGATAAATTTGCACATTTAAATAATCAACTCCCAGGCTTGACCTACAGCAGTGCTTTGAATCAATGCAATACAGTGCAGGCTACACCCCGACAGGTTATAAACCATTAGGACACCACAGGAGGGCGCTGTATCCTCTCGGTAGGGGGCGACGGCGACAAAAAAAATCGGTTACTTCAACTAATCAAGTCTGTGACCCGAACAGCACTTGGTAAAATATCTCTACTGCCGTCATGTTTCTAATTTACAAACTCATCTCTCGCTCTCGTCGCATTGACAAAAAACAAACAAACAAACAATATTTGCAAAACACCGTCCATTTTGTGTTCGAAAATCTTTGCTAAGATCCAGAGAAAGGTCTAAGCCTATTTTCAACATTATTCGAACAAACACAAATAGAAACAAAATTTATATATGTAGGAGAAAATAACAAAAAACCTTGAACTCAGGATTCACGAACGTTTTTCTTCTCGATGGATCTAGCAGATAGCCCGATGTGGCTTTGATATAAGAAAATATAAACACACACACCCTCACAAACGTTTAAAAAAGAAACAAACACGAGTTTGATAAGGTTGGTGACGTAAGAATTTTCTTTTGTTTGCATGTCTATTTTTGAATTTCGCACAAAGCTACACGAGGGCTATCTGCGCTAGCCATCCATATTTAGCAGTGTAAAACTAGAGGAAAGACAGCAAGTCATCACCATCCACCGCCAACTGTTGGGCTCTTTTACCAACGAATAATGGGATTGGCCGCATATTTTAACGCTCCCACGTCTGAAAGTGCGAGCATATTTGTTGTGATGAGGATTCAAACCCGTGACCTTCATATTACGAGTCGAGTGCCCCTAACCACCTGGCCATCATATGAGTGAACTTAATTTGATGTATTTGGTTCTGTAATATATAAGCAACTAAAAACAGATCCAACTCGTACGATATTGTCCTTATACTTTAATAAATATATTTGTTATTAAATGCTCATATAAACAGCTGAATGTTGCAAGCTGAATGGAGCACCCTGAGTGTTAGGCAGTGGCTAATGTATATTAGCTTAACAGCCCTTCTCTTCTCGTCTATCGATTAAAATTTAGTAAAAAAGCTACCAAAGACAGTCCACTTCTAGATTAGTACGAATACCTGAAAACACAAACAAAGAATTCACATATTCTGGTTACCTCGTTAGAGAGGACTAAGTATGCTATATCAAAAAAACGATTTAATACAAAAGCAAGAGATCATGTGACACTCACCGCCGAATCTAAAATTACAAAGCGGAACAGATTGTATCAGAACTACGTTTTGATATTTTTTGGCACTGTACACAGATAGTGTGATCCATAAATAA